>NC_079190.1:198206225-198506225 GCF_029499605.1 Hyla sarda | reverse complement strand
CCTGGACAGTCAATGGCTGTCCGGCAATACTGGGAGTTATTATTTTGCAACAGCTGGAGGCTCCGTTTTGGAAACAGTAGCGTACCAGACGTTTTTCATTTTTTTGGGGAGGGGGGCTAAGTAGGGGTATGTGTATATGTAGTGTTTTTTACTTTTTATTTTAGGTTAGTGTTAGTGTAGTGTTTTTAGGGTACAGTCACATGGGCAGAGGTTCACAGCAAGTTTGTCGCTGGGAGTTTGAGCTGCAGCGCAAAATTTGCGCCATCTCAAACTTGCAGCACTCACTGTAAACCTCCGCCCATGTGAGTGTACCCTGTACATTCACATTGGGGGAGGGGGCTAACATCCAGCTGTTGCAAACTCCGAGCATGCCCTTTGGCTGTCCGTGCATGCTGGGAGTTGTAGTTTTGCAACAGCTGGAGGCACACTGGTTTGGAAACACTAAGTTAAGTAATAAACTTTCAAGTGTTTTGCAACCAAACTTAGTGTTTCCAAACCAGTGTGCCTCCAGCTGTTGCAAAACTACAACTCCCAGCATGCATGGTCTGTCAGTGCATGCTGGAAGTTATAGTTTTGCAGCAATTGCAACAGCTGGAGGCACTGAGGTAGGAAATGGACAATGTTTCCCAACTAGTGTGCCTCCAGTTGTTGCAAAACTACAACTCCCAGCATGCCCAGACTGCCCAGGCATGCTGGAAGTTGTAGTTCGGCAATATCTGAAGGATCAGATGTTGCCGAACTACATGCTTGGGCAGTCTGGGCATGCTGGGAGTTGTAGTTTTGCAACATCTGGAGGTCCACAGTTTGGAGACCACTGTATAATGGTCTCCAATCTGTGCTCTTCCAGATGTTAGAGAACTACAACTCCCAGCATGCCTGGACAGACTGAGCATGCTAGGAGTTGTAGTTTTGCAACATCTGGAAGAGCACAGATTGGAGACCATTATACAGTGGTCTCCAAACTGTGGACCTCCAGATGTTGCAAAACTATAACTCCCAGCATGCCCAGAAAGCCAAAGGCTGTCTGGGCATGCTGGGAGTTGCAGTTTTTAAACTCCCAGAGGCAGCAGTGAGATCGCTTTACGGCGATCTCACTGCTGCCAATGAAGATGCCACACTGCTGCCGGAAACTCACCTCCGGGACTGCATGGAGGACGCCGGGACCACTCGGGACACCGCATGGCCGGGTAAGTGACGCCGGGGGACGGGTCAGGGACACTTAGCAAACGCTACTATCAGCTAGTCAGATTTGACCAGCCGATAGCAGCGATTGCGGGGTGGTGGTGGATGAAACCCCCCGTGGTCGCATGGTAAGATGGCTGGCTATCAGTGATAGCCACCATCTTTCCGGGTGCTGCGGGATGCCGCGAGTAGCGGTAAAAATGTTCATGACGTACCTGTATGTCATGGGTCGGGAACACCTTGCCACCCATGATGTACAGGTATGTCATAGGTCGGGAAGGGGTTAAACACAAATAATAACACAAATAATAATGTTTTGGGTTTGCCGTACAAACCCGACATTTTCCATATATTAAACACAAATAATAATGTTTTGGGTTTGCAGTACATTTTATAGTAACATGAGAGGTGTCATTACAAAGAACAATTGGTCACGCAAAAACAAGCCCTCATATAGGTGGAAGGAAATATAAAATAGTTCTGGATTTTAGAAAGCGTGGAGGAAAAAACAAAAACACATAAATAAAATTGGCCAATGGACTTGGACCTTAAGGGGTTAATGAAGTCCATTGAGTCATTTTAAAGTATAATAACTGAACAAAATGATACTGTATGCAGGAGCTTTTTGTCCTGTTATTTGAATGTATTCTGTGAAAGAGTTCCCAAACAAACCACCTAACATAAATGTGAGCATAACCATTGGAATGCCTCTATTCTGTGTTTTTCTGTGTTGGTGGGTATTCACACCTGATTTTCATGCCTGACCAGTTTTTTCATGTTGTGTGCTTTGTTCAGGATAGTGTTAATGTTATTTAGACCCCAGCTCTGCTGGTATTGCTGGCTGCTAATTGCACTATGTTTGACATAGCACCTTAGTCTGTGTACATGTATAGCCATAGCTTCTTAGCCTATGTTTGTGTATCTAGATTTAAGCCTTGTTATGTTTGTATTTTGCTCAGGGTTTAAGTTTTATGCTTTATATATATTTAGTGTACCCACCCATGTTCACATTGGATTCTGTTATCAGTCCTGTTTAGTTCTTGTAGTTAGTCCTGTTTGGTTCTAGTTAGTGACTTCTGTTTAGGTCTTGGAGCCTGTTTGCTAATCCGGTTGTTAAAGGGTTACTCTGCTCCCCAGCATCCGGAACATTGAGTTCCTGAACGGTATGTGCGGGCTTCTGTGTTCACGCCTGCTCCCTCGTGACATCACACCCCATCATGTGACATCACGTCCCGTCCCTTCAATGCAAGTCTAGGGGAGGGGGTGTGATGGACGTCGTGCCCCCTTCCCATAGACTTTCATTGAGGGGGGCAGGCCGTGACGTCACAAGGGGGTGGGCATGAACACAGAGGCCCGTACACAGCGTTAAGGATTTAGTTTTGCTTGACCAGTATTCCTCCATGCTATGGAGCTGGCTTGTTTTTAAAGTTTTTCTTGTATCTGTTTAGTGTGAATTGTGTTCTAGTAATCCTTACCTGTATAGTGTCTATTCACCTCCTGCATATCCTGGTAATGTTTAGCCTTTTATATTTATCCTGTTATCAAGTCTTGTTCATATTATTATATCTACCATTTATCGTGTCTCCGGTTCCTGAACTCATTCTCAGTATGCTATTTCTTGCCTTCATATCTCTGTTTGTTGCTATTTAGCATTTCTGCTGTGTATTGGATCCTTAGTCCTGTTTGTTTGTTATTGTGTTAACCCCTTGTGTTTTTGACATGTAGTTTGTTTGCTATTTTGACTCTGACGCCCAAGCACATAAGCACAGTGTATGGACTGGGTCCTAGTTGTGATTTACCGCTTAGGCTGTCTTTGCAAGTAGGCAGGGAAAGGGGCTTTAGGGAAAGTTAGGGCACACTTCTTTCCTGCCCTACGTGATCATGACAACCATAACATGTTAAATCTAAATTATGTACATGTACAACATCTGAGTGGGCTTGTTTGCACGAATGCCATACCTGTATGCCATTCACCTGTGACTGAAAGCCAGGCTGGTAGCTCAGATCCGGGCTGCCTAGTCCCTTAGATGCCACAGTCAATAACAGCTGCATCTGTTTCTACAACTCAGCCTGGGAAATTGATTTTAGGTCACCAAGGATTAACATGGGAAACAGAAGCTCAATAAAAGCTCCAAATGCTGCATGACTGTATTATTATTAGGCTATGCCAGTTTTACACTGACAGACAATAATGTATTGGTATGCTGAGTACACCAAAGCATTCCTATAGAAGTTATGAAAAATGCATGAAACAGCTGTTTTTGGCACCCGGACCACCTCAGCCTGACACAAGTGGGCAGGCTGGGTGGGTGGGTGGTGGTGGTAGTGGTGTTCGGGGGGCCATGTCCTTTATTTTGGGACAGATGTGGGTCCCAGAGGTGGATATGCCATGGAAAGACACGTTTAAGAAATGTATGATGCCTGCAACAAATTTAATATCAACTGCAGGATTGTTGTTAATTAAATATATACTGGCTAAAAATGATTTTTTGTTTCCTTTTGACCAATATTTGATAGTTAGGTGGAACAAACTTGCTTCCTTACTTGTTGGTAGAATACTATATATACATATATTTTTTTCACTTTATTAAAATAGGCATTTGTTTGATTAGTATATTATTATATGTTAACACATTATTTATTTATTTATTATTTTAAGTAATGGTTCCTCTTCTAGTGCCAAGTTTTCTTTGAGGTCCGATTTTATGTTATTTCTTGTCTTATATGGTACATATGAGTACAGATATTGCCAGTAGCAATATGATATGAACTCTTTTCTTTATCTTAGCTTCTGTGTTTCTACACATGGAAAACACAAATATTTGCCATAAATATTATCTGAAAAGTTTAACATTGCTTTTTAAATATAGCGCCACATCATATTATTTTATCCCTTCAAACTTAATCCTTTCTATCATACACGGGGTAGGTGATTTTCATACCGGTAAAGCCTTATGGTAAATTTGCATTTTAAAATTAATTGCTTCACTAATTATTTGTCAAAAAAAGAAATACATGAATTAAGTAAATATAACTTACAGTAAGCTGCCAGACACCCATAGGACTCATCGCAGAAGCACAATGTCAAGATAGTCCAGTTAAATAATCCATTCTTGTTGTCATCATTTGTGTGAGGCACAACTAACTGGGAATTGGTGCCATATGGTGACACAAGAGATATTTATTTTTGCTTCATTAATAGGGAGGAATGGCAAGTTAACCTGTTGTAGGCAATATCTAAATACACAAAGCAGAAAGCTCATCATCATCTGTAAACAAATGAATTGCTGTCTTATCAGTCTGCAGAATATAAAAGGGTTAATCCAACATCAAGTAAGAACATTTTTTAATGCTGCAGAAGCATATAGCATTCCTTACTGTGCTCTTATTCTGAAAGCATTAAAAGTTAACTTGCTTTGTGAATTTGTAGTGCCCTTACCTACTATGTCAGAAACACTACTTACTGGTTGAGCAGTGGCTCAGTACTACAATTACCAGAATGCATTGTTTTCCCTCAGCTGTTAATCACAGCCTTTCCATGCTACCTAATTCCCTGCAACGGCACTTCTGTTAGTTCCCTTTCCAGAACTGTCGTAGAATACTGCTCTACATATATATATATCAGGGAGATGGTAACAAAGACTGTTGGTCAGAGGGGGGGACATCACCCAGGGGGCAAGGCTTGAGCTTAGAGACAAGATCCAGCTGAGTCTCCTGAGACAGCAATGGATGATGCGTTGTCTTGGGGGAAAGGAGACAGGGAACTGTTGAGACAATACCTCACCAGAAATGAAATGAAACTACACAACTTCACGTTAGGGATAATTCAAACAAAAACTCAATGAAGCCAGTACAATCTGTGATATCGCTATATTAGTCCTCTACATTTCTTGGTTTGAAAATTTGTACACAATTTTCTGAATTTTTTGCATTATGCAAAACCAGAAGTGGTTGCAAAACACGAAAGAGACAAATCTCTCTATTATACATTTTCCTAATTTTGTTCCTTTCCTGGTTTTGGCTTACAATTATACGATGTCAAATACTGACTAAATCCTGACGTGGGAAGATTTTATTCTCCATCAAAGTACCACAGCATAAAAAAAGTTTCATTGAAAATATGTATCACATGTATTTTTCCTACTTTGTTTATTCCCACTGAAATCAGTGATGGAAATGTCAAATGACAAATATAGAACATTTTATATAGAAATAAAAAAGCATCATGTGCATAAAAACACAACAGCATGTTTACATGAGGTCTGAGGTAAAATGCATCTAGAAATGTTCTCTCGGATTTGCATATTCACATTTGGCAGATTTTTGGTGATGTGATTGGATATGTGATTGGAGTTGTTTCAATAGTATACACATGGATTTTTCTTTAACATGTCTGCCACCTGTTAACATGCAGATTTAAATGTAGACTCAGATAAGGAGTTTACCATTCAGTGTATAAATGGATCAAATATATGAAGGAGTCGGCTGTGAATTAAAGGCTGAGGTAAACCTTGGAGTGCTGATTTTCATAGTGTGCCTAGCTAAGTACCCAGCATTGCCTGGTTTTTCCTACCTAATCCTTGTGGGGGAAAAGAAGCAACAATGGAGGAAGATTTTGTCCTCACATCCTGTCCTCATATCCTCACCCAATATCCCCTCTTCATATCCCAACTTCAATTCCCCTCCTCATATCCTGACCCCAAATCCCATCCTGATATTCTGACCTCCTAATCTGTCCTCTTATTCCAACCTCATATCCCATCCTCATATTTTGTCCTCATATGCTGTCCTCATATCCTGACCTCAAATCCCGTCCTCATATCCCATACTGATATCCTGTACTCATATCCTGACCTCATATCCCGTCCTCATATCCCGCCCTCATTATCCCGACCTCATATACCGTCCTCATATTTTGTCTTCATGTTTTGTCCTCATATCCCGTCCCCATATCCCTTCCTTATATCCCGTCCTCATATCCCTTCCTCAAATCCAATCCTCATATCCTGTCCTCGTATCCAGACCTCATATCCTGACCTTATATCCTGTCCTCATATCCTGTCCTCATATCTAATCCTCATATCAGTCCTCTGATTGAGATGAAGTTATTGAAAGCAAAAAATAGAAGGGGCGTGGCTTTGTGGGAGTGGGCGTGATTTGCCAGCCAGACCAATACACAAAAAGGGTAGAAAATAAAAGGGGTGTGTCTTAAAGGATGAGGGCATGTGAGGGCATGGCATGTGTCTTTGCAAGTGAGGGCATGGCATGCAGGAAGGGTGTGGATTGCCAGTTGGACTGATGCATTCACCAGGGGATGCAAAGCGGAGCTTGTGGAGTATGGTACCAAAAGTCCTATATATTTGCATGGCATTTGAAACAAAAACTCAATGCTTCACGTATGGGGGTAGGATAGGATTAATTTAACTATCCTATATTTTTATTTGACATATAAATAGCATGTGTACCAAGTATTCTGGAAATATCTCCAGCAATACAAACGTTATGCTGGAACATACCTTTCCCATAGATTTGCATGTGACTTTAAACAAAAACCCCAACCCTCGCAAATCAGGGTAGGTTAGGATTAAATTAACTATCCTATATTTTTAGTTGACATATAAATAACATGTGACAAAGAATTATTGAAATATCTCCAGCCATTTGGAAGTTATGCAATAACATATATTTTCCATAGACTTGTATGGGACTTCAAACAATAACCCTGACCCCAACAAATGAGGGTGGATAAGGGCACCTCCCATTTATATACTTTCACCAAATATCTATGATGAATGACATTTAGTATAATCTTTATTACATTAAAACAAATAAATGATGCACATTAAAATACTGGATCCTGTTCTTTTAAATAGTGCAGAAGTTTGTGCAATTCCATCCAGCAAACTGCAATGGATACTGCCTGAATATAGGCCAGAACGACAATAGTAATATCAGCTTAAATAATGGGAGGGGGGGGGGGTGATGTTGTAGAAGTTTGAAAATTAATTTACAATAAATTCTAAGTATCTCTCAATAGCCAAGGTTAGTTTTGTCAGTTTTTGACCGGTACCCAAGACAATACTGTCTGTGTTGTAGGGGAGGGGGATTAAAGCTTTGTGAATCACATTTTAAAAACAGATGTGTTGAAATTAGTGCCAGCAAACACTATGTGCTATAGAGGTACACATTACACCTCTGTAAAAGATAGGCGAGAACATCTGCCACAATTGGGCTCACAGACACATAAGAATATGCTTTAGCTTTTTTTCTTCTAAATTTTTTTTTCTTTTTTAAGCATTATATCAAATTTATCTATACGGTAACATATAGACATGTAACATTAATTTCATAAAGTAACAAAGACAAAATAGGAAAATATTGTTTCTGTTGTATTAACTTTTTTCAGCCAAAAACATTGCACAACCAAATGTTGTATTGCTTTTTCATAAAGTTTTATATAAAATTCACCACAAGCAAAGGGTTATGGTAAGCGGCATTCTGTTCTGTCAGTGGTGTTCTTTTCAAAACGCATCATTGATTTTTTTATTTTTTTAAATAAAATGTACAAAATGACACTAAATATTCAGATAATAACACTGTGAAAAACAAATAGGTCGGAAGCCTAGCTTCTGGGCTCCAATGCAAATTCTGTAACAGGGCCCTATGTTCCAATTATAATAAAGGTCTCTTAAGGTACAGATGTGCTTTGGGGCTCCCTTGGGCCCCAGGGCCCCGGTGCAAAGCGGGATGGACTTTCTGCGGCAGACAGCACCCAGGTCGATACTCCCTGCACGATCCATCCACACAGGTTGCCCAGGTGATGCTTGGCGCAGAAGAAGGCAGAGTCAGACAAAGGACGGGTCAGAAGGCAGGCAGAAAGGTAGCGTAGTCAAGTCACAGGCAATAAGTCAGGAGGCAGGCGGCAAAGGAGCAAGGGCAGGTCATAATCGAGAGGTCAGGAACACTATATGAAACACAAAACAGTAACGCTTCCTCTTGGCACAAGGCACGGAGATCCGGCACCACGCTAGGGAGGTGCCGGACTATTTTAGAGTCCGCCCAGCGGGACACCAATATAGGGCGTACTAGCCCTTTAAATTTAGCAAGGCAAGACAGAAGAGAGGCCTAGGATGGAGGAAGGTAAGGGGATGCCCGGGGCTCGCATTCGGGAGTGCTCCGCATAGCGAGTACGGGAACCAACAATACAGGTAGAAGGGGTGAGCTCATGGCCGGGTAACACGGCCGGAGCGTTGCCCCTAGCAATGCCTGGGACACACGTGCGGGTGCGTTTTGCACAACGAGTCCCGGAGCCAGGGAAATTAGAGAGGGGGAGCACTTATGGACAGAATGAATGGCCAGAGCGCTGCCCCTAACAATACCCCCCCCCCCCCCCCCCTTGGGTCTCCCCCCCCCTTCCTGGTTCCAAGAAAATCTTGTACCAGGCTACGATCAATAATATTCTCCTCTGGTTCCCAAGATCTTTCCTCAGGACCAAAGCCCTTCCAGTTAACAAGAAAATAACGTTTACCTCTCACAGTTTTCATGGTGAGGATCTCTTTCACCTCAAAAATGTCCAAAGAACCAGTGACAGGAGTGAGAGCAACGACTTTTTGAGAAAAACGATTAATGACCAGGGGTTTGAGCAAAGAGACATGAAAAGAATTTGGAATGTGAAGGGAGGAGGGTAAACGTAATTTGTAAGAGACAGGATTGACTTTTTGCAGAACCACAAATGGACCCAGGTAACGAGGCCCCAACTTATAACTGGGAACCTTAAAGTGTATATACTTGGAGGAAAGCCAGACTTTCTTGCCAGTAGAAAAGGGTGGTGGAGGTCTTCTTTTCTTGTCCGCTTGAGACTTCATTTGAGAGGAGGCAAACAGTAACGAGCGTTGAGTGTTTTGCCAGATGGATACAAACTTTCTGCTTAGTGAATCAATGGCCAGCACTCCAGAGAAATCTAATAGAGGAAGAGGTGGACGAGGATGAATACTATAGACAACAAAAAAAAAGGGGGAAAGTCTTGGTGGACTCAGAGTCTCTATGATTGTATGAAAACTCTGCCAAAGGCAGAAGATAAACCCAATTGTCCTGCTGAGCAGAAACAAAATGTCGCAAGTAGCCTTCTAGGACCTGATTGACTCTCCACTTGCCTATTCGTTTGAGGATTGTAGGCGGAAGAAACGTGCAGATTAATTTTTAAACAAGAACAAAGGGCATGCCAGAATTTGGATACAAATTGCACCCCACGATCTCAGACAATGTAGGAAGGGAGGCCATATAGACAAAAAATTTGTTGGAGGAAATGTTTGGCTAACTGAGGAGCAGAAGGAAGTCTGGGAAAAGGAATAAAATGTGCCATCTTGGAGCAGGGCTGGCATTAAAAATTTTGGGCCCCTTACACAGCTCATGGCTTGGGCCCCCTCCCATGGCCCACAACAAAGTCTACCCCCAATGCCCGCCCACTATCTTACCCATCCTCTATATAAAAAATATTTATTTTATTACACAGGACAAGAAAAACAAGAGTTCTTTAGTTGAAAGAGGAAAGAAGGAGGAAATATCACTATAAATATTACCATCATACTGTTACTGACCAAATCCTGTATACTGAGATCAATATTAGTAATAATACCAGTATACAAGGAGAAATATTATCACCGTACATATTATCATCATATTGTTCATAGTTGTGACCCTGGCGCTGCAGTCCCTGTGATTACAGTGCAGTTACATCTACTGATGTCTACTCACAGAAGGTGTTTTCTTGGGGTCGCTCTCTTCTCTTTCCTACTCTGTCTTGCTCTGACCATCATGAAGTCTTCTTCCAGCCATGACTTATCTTCACAGAATCTGCCAGACAACAAACATATTAGGCCCTGCACATTTTATTTTAGTAAATTTCCCACATGTTCCCTAAGTTAAGTGCCCCAAAAATCCCCCCTTAGGTGCCATGAATAGTATAAGGAAGTAAAGTGTGTTAAGGGAAAGGGTAGGGGGATAGGGTGGAGGGTAGGTTATTTAAGGTAGAACCCCACCAGTAGGTCGATGATGACCCTAGTAGGTAATTCACCAGTAATGCTCCCAGGTAGATAATATCCCAGTAGTCAGGCAGTAGGTAATGCCGCCAGATAGGTTGTAGTTAATGCACCCAGCAGGTATGTAATAGGTAATGCCCCCATTAGGTAGTAAGTTATTCCCCTCAGGTAGGTAATGCCCCCCCCCTCAGTAAATAATGCTTCCAGTAAATAGTGCCCCCCAGGCAGGTAATACCCTAGTAAAAAGTACCATCATTAACAGTGCCCCAGTAGTTAGTTCCCCTAGTAAATAGTGCCCCCAGGTAGGTCATGCCTCCAATAGGTAGTTCCACAAGTAGATGTAGCAGCCCCTGTTCTATATGTAAAGGGCCCACAGCCTGTTCTGGTGTTTATGTGAGTAGGGGCACAGGGAGAGCAGTGTTAGGTGTGAGACCTGGGATAAGGGGCTGGCAGTGAGGTAGATAGATATGTGATAAATTGATAGATGGATAGATATGAGATAGATAGATAGATAGATAGATAGATAGATAGATAGATAGATATGAGATAGATAGATAGATAGATAGATAGATATGAGATAGGTAGATAGATATGAGATAGGTAGATAGATAGATATGAAATAGATAGATAGATAGATACAACCAAAGAATAAGTTGGCCAGCAGTATTGATCCCAAACTATTATATGGACCTGGCTTACAGGTGCAGGCTGCTGGGCTAAATATACAGCAACAGGAGAATACAGCAGCACACTGCTAGCACAAAGATATAGATAAAACGTGAGTATATAGATGAAACATGAGTATACAGATAAAACATGAAAAGCTATACAGCTGTAGTGCAACAAATGAAAATATGAAATTATGAAATTATGAAACAGTGAGGTACTTAGCTTGCAAATTTGGCGGCCAAATTTAGCTTGGACTGTCCCACCACGGTAAGGTGACAAATGAAAATATGAAATTATGAAATTAGCTATTTGGCCGCCAAATTTGCAAGCTAAGTACCTCACAGTTTCATAATTTCATAATTTCATATTTTCATTTGTTGCACTACAGCTGTATAGCTTTTCATGTTTTATCTATTTACTCATGTTTCATCTATATACTCATGTTTTATCTATATCTTTGTGCTAGCAGTGTGCTGCTGTATTCTCCTGTTGCTGTATATTTAGCCCAGCAGTCTGCACCTGTAAGCCAAGTCCATATAATAGTTTGGAATCAAAAGTGCTGGCCAACTTATTCTTTGGTTGTATTACACATACGGGGGAGTGGCTACCTCCATGTTGGCTCTTGCACCCCACCCACCTCTATCAGGTGTATATAAGGTGCCTTGGATGTTTCAGATCCTGCAATGCCTTCTGAACTGTTCACACAGAGGCATATTCATAGTGTAGGGTCCGTCCCAATATGAGGTCACCTTACCGTGGTGGGACGGTCCAAGCTATTTGGCCGCCAAATTTGCAAGCTAAGTACCTCACTGTTTCATAATTTCATATTTACCTTTGTTGCACTTCAGCTGTATAGCTTTTCATGTTTTTTCTATATACTCATGTTTCATCTATATACTCATGTTTTATCTATATCTTTGTGCTAGCAGTGTGCTTCTGTATTCTCCTGTTGCTAGATAGATAGATCGATAGATATGAGATAGATAGATATGAGATAGATAGATATTAGATAGATAGATATTAGATAGATATAAGATAGATAGATATGAGAGAGAGAGATAGATATGAGATATATATGAGATAGATATGTGATAGATTGATAGATATGAGATAGATAGATATGAGATATATATGAGATAGATAGATATGTGATAGATAGATATGAGCTAGATAGATAGATATGAGATAAATAGATAGATATGAGATATATATGAGATAGATATGCAATAGATAGATAGATATGAGATAGATAGATATGAGATATATATGAGATAGATAGATATGTGATAGATAGATATGAGCTAGATAGATAGATATGAGATAAATAGATAGATAGATATGAGATAGATAGATAAATAGATATGGGATAGATAGATATGAGATAGATAGATATGAGATAGATAGATATTAGATATATATATAGATGTGAGATAGATAGATATGAGATTTATATGAGATAGATAGATATGTGATAGATATGAGATAAATAGATAGATAGATATGAGATACTGTAGATACTGTAGATATATATGAGAGTAGGGGCACGGGGAGAGCAGTGTTAGGTGCGAGACCTGGGATAAGGGGCTGGCAGCAAGGTAGATAGATATGTGATAAATTGATAGATGGATAGATATGAGACAGATATGAGATAGATAGATAGATAGATAGATATGAGATAGATAGATATGAGATAGATATGAGAGATAGATATGATATATATGAGATAGATATGTGATAGATAGATAGATATGAGATATATATGAGATAGATAGATATGAGATAGATAGATATGAGCTAGATACATAGATATGAGATAAATAGATAGATAGATATGAGATACTGTAGATAGATATGATAGATAGATATGAGATAGATAGATATGAGAAAGATGCGTTAATTTCTTAATGTAAATTTGTTTTCCCTTAGTCCTAACAGCAGCACAAGTGGGGAATATCTGCCCCTGTGAACTGGTAGGACAGACGGAATGTTAATGAAGTCAAGCAAATAAAATAGCAATTAAGGCCTAATTAGCCCCCACCTCCTACCTATAGGAGGGGACACTCCCCCAACAACAGTGCGTTATATAACAAGTAAAAAAGGAAAAAAAAAATTGAACATAAGGGAGGGAAATTCGTGTGCTGCTTTTAGGACTAAGGGAAAACAAATTTACGTTAAGAAATTAACGCTTCCCTTACGTCCTAACCAGCAGCACAAGTGGGGACTTAGCAAGAAGTAATCCTATTGGGTAGGGACTTCCGGCTGAATGGAATTCAGAACAGACCGCACAAGGCAGTGTCTTCCGAACCCCTGAGGTCAATCCTGTAATGACTCACAAAGTGGAGTGTGAGTGCAGGAGGCTACGGAATAACTTGTTCGAAGGGAATAAGGGCCTGACAGGCCCAGCTAGTACACACTGCTCCGGAATGATCGGTGACAGCGGCAGGAGGAGGCTGATCCTGGAAGTAAATGACTCCTTTATAGCCTCCTTAATCCACCTACTCAAGGAAGGCTTGGAGGCCTTCATACCTTATTCCTGCCAAGGAAAAAAATGTTAGAAGATTCCCTGATCTTCTGAACTCCCTGGATCACTCAATATAATTCTTAACCTCTGGGCACATCCAGGGCATGGAGGGATCCTACTCCTGGAGAGGATGGAGAAAGACATAAAACAGGTAAGTAACAACTTACTGACTATTATGTACTATAGACACCTATGGTAGAAAGGTAAGTAAAGCATAATGGAACTCTATCTGGAAGGAATAGAGTACATGGCTCAAATGCTGAAAGGTTCTGTAGTTTTCCTAAGCACTTGGCATTGTAGTTCTCCAATGTCAGCGCCAAAAAGAAGGTCACTTTCCAAGGAATAAAACTGAACTCCACCTCTTCCAGGGGCTCAGAGGGGGGACCACTCATCCCCTTAAGCGCTGCTGAGAGATCCCACTGCGGACTAGGTCCTGAGAAACTAGGCTTAAAACATCTGGTTCCCTTAAGGAACTTCTTAATCAGGGGGTCATAAAGTAACGATCTACCGAAGGCTTCAGAAAGAGCTGAAATCTTCACCTTAAAGTGTAGAAAGGGCTGAGGCCTTATCCAGCCCGTCCTGCATAAACTGTAGAATAGCAGACAGCGGAGGGTCCTGAGGAACTTCATGACGAACACCACTGAAGAAACGTTAGCTTGACTCCATAGGCCTTGACTGTGGAAGGAGCTCTAGAGTGTGAGATTGTTCTTAAGACCACAGCTGATAGCCCTCTAGAGTCTAGAAGGGACTCCTCAATCTTCAGGCTGTCAGAATGAGTTGGATCCAGGCAGAGCTGAGTGCCCCTGGACACCAGGTTCTGCATTGGGGGAAGTCTCCAAGAGTGCCCTCGGCTCATCTACATGAGCTGGGTAAACCAAGACCTCTACTGAGGCATGGTGCTGCCGTATTTCCATCAATACCTTGGTATCATGGTAGTGGAAGGTAAAAGTTGTAGGCCAGCCTGAACTTCCATGTACAGAGCGTCTAGTGCCAGAGGATTGTCATCCCAACAGGGAAGAATGTTTCCACTTTGGCATTGAATCTTGTCATCATAAGATCTAAGTCTGGGCGACCTCACCGGGCAGTGATCTGATGAAAGACCTTCTGACTCAGGGACAATTCCCTTTGGACTGAGACCTCAGATCCCATGATCCACAGCTGCATTCAGGACCCCTGAATGTGGACTGCCAAGGTGAGAAAAGATTCTGTTCTGCCCGAGACAGAATTAGACCTACTTCTGAGAGTAGGAAATGAGACCTGGTGCCTCCCTGTTTGTTCATGTAGGAAACCGCAGAGTTAACTGAAGCGAACCCTTACAGCCTTCTTCTGATAAGGGGGGAAAAATGAAAGAGCCTTCCGGATTACCATGAGCTCCTCGGGTAGGATGACATCACAGCTCTTGAGAACCCCAAGATCCTCTTGTGGATGGGCACCCCAGCCTAGAAGGGATGTATCTGTCGTCAATAAGATCCAAATGGGTTGGATCAAAGACACACCATCTTAGACCTGCTTCCACCACCTCAGGAAGTGGAGACTTTGTGATGACAGGGAGCACTTATCTCTAGCCCTCTGGGAGTGCGATTCCATCGACTTAGAACTTCTATAAAAGAGGGTGAATATGCCACAAGGCAAACGGACTATGTCCACAGCCGCAGACATTAGGCCAAACATCATCATCAGATGGTTACCTGACAAGGTACCTGAGAAACTCTGCTGCTCTGGAACGCATCTTCCTTCCTGGAGAATGAGAAAGAGTCATATTGGCAGATCTACTATGAAGCCCAGAAACCTCCTGATGTGGACTGTGATGTTTGATTTCTGCCAATTTATTATCCAGCCAAATTGCTGGAGAAAGACTGAGCTAGCAGAAGAGAAGATGAAGAATTTCCTCTGAGGGCATCATGAAGAGTCAATTGTCCAAGAACAGGACGATATCGAAACCTCTTCTAGAGGAATACTACAGCTATGACCATCCTGGTTAAGATGTAGAGCTGAGGTGATACTGAAGGACAAAGTGGCCAACTGAAGAGCTTCATCTGCCCAGGCTCCATGCCACTCAGAATATTTCCTGTGAGCCTGGCACACAGGGATGAGATGGTGGGCATCCTACCAATCTGGTGTGACCATCAGGGTTCCTGGTCTCAGGACGCTGATGACGAATTTGATGGTTTCATCCAAAACCGTCATTACTAATGAATCGGTAGACTTTGGGACAAGAAAAAAACTGTCCAATAAACGCCTAGAGGACCCTCCTATTTCCTCCTGTATACCAGGATAGACTCCTACAAACCTGCATGCTTCTCACAGAAGTGACTTCGTTGAAAACAAACTTTTCCTGGGGAAAAGAAATAAAAAGTCTGTGCTGTACTCCATCCTATAACATTCAGGACCCAGGGATCTGGAACAAACTCTGTCCAGGAAAAAAAATTACATGGCCTCCAATGGGAGGTCCGAATAATAGGAGGAAATACACTTGGAAGTGTAAGCGGAATGAGAGGGAAGTCCTAAGCTGGACTACTTGTCCCATAGAAAAAAAATGGTCTTGATCACTTTCTGAGGTCCATAGCCACTTAGAGGCTTAGATTGGCCAAGAAAGGGTTAGATCCTAGATCTTGGTTACCCCAACACACCTAAAGGTTTTGAGGGGGGCATTGCTTTTATCAGCAAGGCCCTACATATATATTAAGTTCTGCCCAATAGCCGACCTGGCTTGTAAGGAGGGCACATAAGTTATACTTGGAGGCATCCAAGGTTTAAGCCACAATGGCCTTCTCGCAGGATAGAGGCCTACCTTACATTGCTTGCAGAGCAGCATCACAAGAAATCCACTGCAGGATGGATTAAAATTGTGCTAGGCTATCATCCTGAGAGGCCGGAACCAATATCTGAATGAATCAGAAGCTGAGGTATCAGCGGCAGAGTAGGATCTTCTTAAGGTGCATTCTACACCTTAATCCATAGGGTTCTGCAAGTTCGTCCTGTGCACAGCAGGGACTAAGGTCCTTTTAGGCAATTATGCAAACGCTAAGTCAACCTTAGACGCAGAACTTCATTCCAAGTGAGTCCTCACAATCGGGAGCATGGAGTAAAACCACTTTGGTTAGCGGCACCTTCTCAGGATGCCTTACTTTAGCTTCATATGAGGAGAGACTCGTCCACTTTGGGGCCCCATGGCCCCTAGAGGTGGCTTCTGGAGCTTCCCCAAGATCAACATCCTGGTCCCCCGACCGGATGGATTAAGTAGTCTCTGGGTCTTCTTCCATTGAGAAGAAATATTTCACTGCCTCCTAGATTCAGAAGAGTGAACTTCATCCTCTGTGTGATGGCGTCCTCACTGCTGGGCGCAGACTGAAGACTCCAAAGATCTTTACCCGTATTACAGCGTCCTGATGGTTCGGCCTTAGGCAGAAGAGCAGGACGGCATGAAGGACACCTGGTATTATTCATAGGTGTCCGCCAGATGGGGGTCACAGATGTCTGTGGTTAGACGTCACCTGGCGCCCAGAACGGTCACCGTCACAGCAGACATTTTCTAGAATAGAAAATAAGTAAATACAAATACAAATCCTCTACTAGGAGGGAAGGTGGAGGCAGGAACGTATCCAAAAAGATCACTAAAAATCTTTACATCAAGATTACTGTCACAGTAAAGCTTCTCTATAATAAACAAAGTATGTATGTTACTGATGGGCGGAGTTAGTCACTGACTACTGTGCTGCCCGAACACATGGGTGTTACTGATGGCTCCTTACGGAAGATGCCCTGGTGGGATCCGAACCTGGAGCCCAGACTGCAGACTAGTCACTGACCACTGTGCTGTATATATACAGACTGCAGACTAGTCACTGACCACTGTGCTGTATATATACAGACTGCAGACTAGTCACTGACCATTGTGCTGCTCCTAAACAAACCAGGCTGCAACTTAGAGGCAGCTTGCAGCAGAGTGGAGCTTTCCTATTTGAATTTGGCTCCATAGGAGTTAGGCCCCGCCCCCGGTGTGACATCAGACGCCAGCTGAGGGGAATCAAACAGGCTAACTTTCTAAACTGCAAACACACAGAGCAGTGAGGAGTATGGAACAGACACAGTGTACATAGAAGCAGCAGAAGCAGCTGTACAGAAGCAGCGACAGTATACAAAGTATATAGGTGCAGAAACAGCCAAGAAAGTATACAAAGTATACAAGAGCAGTAACAGTCAAGAAGTAGACAGAGTATACAAGAGCAGAGTATACAGAGTATACAACATAAAGAAGCAGAGCACGGAGCGACACACAGCTCCTGCAACAAACCGACTGATTAATCCTCCATAACCTGCAGAGATCAGAGATCAGAATGCAGGGAGTCGGCAGTACAGCTGATCATCCAGCTGAAGTGATCTACAAGAAAGGGACAAAGGTTAGTAATGTGTACAGCAGCCTATGGAGGCTGCACCGTCTGTCCATCAGTCCGACAGGAAAGAAAAAACGCACTGTTGTTGGGGGAGTGCCCCCTCTTATAGGTAGGAGGTGGGGGGGGGGGGGGGGGGGCTAATTAGGCATTAATTGCTATTTTATTTGCTTGACTTCATTAACATTCCGTCTGTCCTACCAGTTCACAGGGGCAGATATTCCCCACTTGTGCTGCTGGTTAGGTCTTAAGGGAAAGATAGATAGATAGATAGATAGATAGATATTAGATAGATATGAGATAAATAGATATGAGATAGAAAGATATGAGATTTATATGAGATAGATAGATATGTGATAGATAGATATGAGATAAATAGATAGATAGATAGATATGAGATACTGTAGACAGATATGAGACATATATGAGATAGATACATATGTGATAGATAGATAGATATAAAAAAAATTTAGGCAGCACACATATGGCAAAAAGGGGTGCACACTGGATAACCCGGTCCCAGGTCCAAAGTAGTTATGCAAAAAAGCAGCGGCACACCAATATCCAAGTGAAAAAAATGAGTGGCTTTTATTTCCACCAAACATCTATAGGATGTTTGGTTGAAATAAAAGCCACTCATTTTTTTAACTTGGATATTGGTGTGCCGCTGCTTTTTTGCATAGATAGATAGATAGATAGATATGAGATAGATAGATAGATAGATAGACATGAGATAGATATGAGATACATAGATAGATATGAGATAGATAGATATGAGATAAGTAAATAGATATGGGATAGATAGATAGATGGATAGATATGAGATACTGTAGATAGATATGAGATAGATATGAGATAGATAGATAGATATGAGAAAGATAGATAGATATGAGATAGATAGATAGATATGAGATAGATAGATAGATATGAGATTTATATGAAATAGATAGATATGTGATAGATAGATATGAGATAGATATGAGATAAATAGAAAGATAGATATGAGATACTGTAGATAGATATGAGACATATATGAGATAGATACATATGTGATAGATAGATAGATATGAGATAGATATGAGATACATAGATAGATATGAGGTAGATATGAGATAAGTAGATAGATAGATATGAGATAGATAGATATGATATATATTTGAGATAGATAGATATGAGATAGATAGATATGAGATAGATAGATAGATGTGAGATAGATAGATAGATAGATAGATATGAGGTAGATAGATACGAAATAGATAGATAGATATGGGATAGATATGAGATAGATATGAGATGGATAGATAGATAGATATGAGATAGATAGATAGATAGGACCTGCAGTTAGTCCCAACGTCTAAGTGAGTAGGGGCCCGGGTAGGGGGAGATAGATAAATATATAGATATAAGAAAGATAGATAAATAATTGGATAGATAAATATGAGATAGATAAATAATTAGTTAAATAGATATGAGATAGATAGATATGAGCTAGATGGATAGATAGATAAATGTCTGCTGTGAGTTGTAGTTTTACACAAGCTGGAGGCACCCTTGTTGAAAAACAATGAGATGGAGGTAAATGGACACTTTCTCAATGTTTCTTAACCAGGTTCCCTCAGCTGTTGCAAAACTACAACTCCCAGCATGCACACTCAGCCAAAGGCATGCTGGCAGTTGTAGTTCTACAGTTTTGCAACAGCTGGAGGCACCCTGGTTGAGAAACAATAAGATGGAGGTAAATAGACACTATCTCATTGTTTCTTAAACAGGGTGCCTAAGCTGTTGCAAGAGATTGTGTATTTTTATCTCCCACTAATCTCAACCTGCACCCCCAACACCCCTCCCCAGAAAGTTACTTAACTTTGATGAATGGGAGCCAGCTGCAGGCATTGAAAGTCTTCCTCTTCCAAGATATGAGCTGGTGGCAATGTCTGTGGTGGGGCAGCAGGAAACACAAACCATGTGCTCCTGCTCCACCAATAGTGTGAGGGGAAGAGATGGAAAGGGGATACATTCCTGCCTCGGCTTCCCCCCTCTGCTCTTCTCTTCCCAGGCAGACAGCGCGGCCCCTGCATTGATTTTACAGGGCCCGCATACCACAGATGGACAGAAAAAATGTTACTTGCAGCAACAGGCACTTTCTATGGCTCAGGCTGCGCCTGGACGTAAGTCTGCTCCTGGGCTGCTTTACCAGCGGTGTTCTGCTTCAGTGCTTGACAGCTGCAGGGGGTGCAGCTGGGGTCCGGGCCCTCCGGCAGCCCGGGCCCCTTACTGCTGTACTGGCTGTACCCCCCCTGATGGGGGCCCTGTCTTGGAGAACCGATCAACGACCACCCAGATGATGGTATTGTTACAGACAGGAGGAAGATCGGTGATGAAATACATTGCTACATGAGTCCAAGGAGTATCCGGAATAGGCAAGGGCTTTAGGAGTCCAGCTGGTTTTAACCGGGGAGTCTTGTCTCGAGCACAGATGGTACAAGAACTGACGGTCTGTAATGTCCTGTTTGAGATGTGGCCACCAATAGTGTAACAAAATAGACTTCTTGATCCCAGAGTGACCAGCCAACAATGAGGAGTGTCCCCAACTGAGAACCCGACGTCTAAGACGAGGAGGCACGAATGTCTTCCCAGGAGGGATTTGAAGTAGAAAAGATCGAGCCTCAGTAATAAGACACTCAGAAGGAATTATATGACGTGGAGTGAAATCTAGAACAACATCAGAGGAAAGAGAAAGAGCATCGGCTCTAACGTTTTTCTCTGCGGGACGGAAATGCATGAAGAAATTGAACCTGGAGAAAAAGACCGACCATCTTGCTTGACGGGGATTCAGACGTTGTGCAGATTGTAGATATAAAAGGTTTTTGGGATCTGTAAAGGTGCTGACAGGATGAGTAGAGCCCTCCAAGAGATTGCACCATTCTTCTAAGGCCAGTTTAATGGCAAGGGCTTCTCGATCATCAATAGTTTTTTCCTGCAGGAGAAAAGGTCTTGGAGAAAAAACCACAAGTAATGTTTTTGCCTTTAGAGGATTTTTGATTGAGAACTACGCCGGCTCCTACAGAGGAGGCGTCAACCTCCAAACAGAACGGTTTTCCAGGATCAGGTCTAGAGAGAAGAGGTGCAGAAAAGAAGGCAGACTTTAACCGAGAGAAAGGTTCTTCAGCCTCTGGAGACCAATTTTTGCTGTTACTATTCTTTTTGGTAAGGGCTACTATTGGGGCTACTAAGGAAGAAAAATGAGGAATGAATTGACGGTAGTAGTTGGCAAACCCCAAGAAATGTTAAATAGCCCAAAGACCAGTAGGACGAGGCCAGTCCAGTATGGGCAAAAGTAGATGACTAGATACTCAAAATGGCCATCTCGTGTGTTAAAAGCCCTTTTACATTCATCGCCTTCTCGAATGCAAATTAAATTGTTTGCTCCACGGAAGTCTAATTTTGAGAAGATTCTGGCTCCACATAGACGATCGAAGAGTTCTGAGATCAGAGGCAAAGGATAGCGATTTTTGATGGTGATTTTATTTAGTCCTCGATAATCAATGCAAGGTCAAAGAAAGCCATCTTTTTTCCCAACAAAGAAGAATCTTGCCCCAGCAGGAGAAGACTTACGAATAAAACCCTTTTGAAGGCTTTCTTGAATATATTTTTCCATTGCTTGGGTCTCAGGTACTGAAAGCGGATTAATTCTTCCCCGAGGAGATGTAGTACCAGGTGAACGGTCATTGGGACAATCATAAGGGTGATGTGGACGAAGAGTCTCTGTTTGTTTTTCTCAGAATACATCTGCAAAGTCACAATAGGGGAAAGGAATGCCAGACTTAATGGGAGGCAAAGAAACAATGTTAGGCAGAATGGACTCCAAAAAGCAAAAAGCTCCCCAATGAGAAACCTCTCCAGAATTCCAATCAAACTGATGAGAATGAAGCTGTAGCCAAGGAAGTCCTTGAAGAAGTTCAGAAGTACAATGAGGAAGTACTAAGAACTGTTGGGGAGATTTATCAAAATCTTGTTGAAAATGAAAGAAGCGAGCTGATTGGTTGCTATGGGCAACTGGGCAACTTTTCCTCTGGACTGGTTTTGATAAATCTCCCCCTGTATCTTTTCCTTGTGTAACTTGCATGATGAGAGGTTCAGTGTGAAAAAGGACCTTACTCTTCAGGTGTTCTCCGTTAACAGAGGAAATATACAGAGGCTTAATTAGCCAAGACACTGGTAAACAATGTTTTTGGACCAGGGAGGCATCAATAAAGTTCCCCGCAGAACCAGAATCGAGGAAGGCAGAGGCGAGGAAAAGAAGACTTCGTAGGAGTAAGAAGACGAACAGGCATGGTCAAACATGGAAAGGTACTATTCTCAGGACTAGTACAATAAAGGCATAAGTTCTCAGTCCATCTACGGGTTCTATCATGAGAATAAAGTCTAATAGGTAGGTGGAGCCAAGCAAGGATAAAGACGTGACCGGAGTGGTTTCCTCTCACATCGAAACTCCTCTTGTCTCTCTGAGAATCGTACATCAATACGTGTAACAAGGTTGATGAGATCAGTCAGGGAACAAGGAAGATGTTGAGCCGCCAAGGCGTCCTTGATCCTACTAGAGATCCTACCTTTTTAAAGGTAGCGCACAAGGCCTCATAATTCCAGGCCAGTTCAGAGGTCAAGATGCGGAATAGCACTACATATTTTCCTTGAGAGAGATTCCGTAAAGCTGTCTCCGCTGAAGAGGCCCAAGTCGGTTCCTCAAATACCTAATGGAATTCTGTAAGGAAAGTCTGGAGATTTAAGGACAATGGATCATTGCGGTCCCAGAGTGGAGTAGCCCAGGTCAAGGCTTTCCCTGAAAGAAGGCCGATGACAAAAGCCACTTTGGCACGGTGGCATGGAACACTCAGTAATGAAGCCCCTGCACAACTTCGATTCTCCGTCATACTTAGTAGGCAGGGACAGACGAAGCTTGGAACCAGCTGAAGCAACAGGAGCAGGAGTTCAGGAGGGTTTTGCCGATGGAGGTGGAGGCTGTTGCGATGCTAGGAGTTGCTGCACCAGTGCAGAAAGCTGAGACATCTGCTGCGCTTGTGGTTAAATCTGTTCTGAGTGTTGAGCCACTATAGTAGAGAGTTCGGACACACTTTGCAGAGGAACCTGGGCTGGATCCATGCCCGAATCTTACTGTAAAGATCTTACCGTAAGGGATGAGTAGTTGAAGTGGATCCACTGTCCTGTGTGGACTATGACTGAACCGTACCAGGGAGCGGAGTCTAAGTTGCCGCTGGTTGTCACCAGAACCTACCGCAAAGCGGGATGGACTTGCTGCGGCAGGCGGCACCCAGGTTGCTACCCCTGGCACGATCTGTCCACACAGGTTTCCCAGGTGATGTTTGGCATAGAAGAAGGTGGAGTCAGACGAAGCACAGGTCAGAAGGCAGGCAGCAAGGTAGCGTAGTCAGGTCACGGGCATTAAGTCAGGGGCAGATGGGAAAGGAGCAAGGTCAGGTCACAAGTGAGAGGTCAGGAGCACTATATGGGACACACAACAGTAACGCTTTCTCTTGGCACAAGGCACGAAGATCCGGCACCACACTAGGGAGGTGCCGGACTAATATAGAACCAGCCCAGCAGTACACCAATTAGGGGCGTACTGGCCCTTTAAATTTAGCGACGTAGGCACGCACGCGCCCTAAGGACAGGGGATGCGTGGGTGGGCAAGGCAATAAAGAAGAGAGGCCAGGTATGGAGTAAGGTAAACGGATGCTGGGGCTTGCATGCGGGAGCACTCCGCATAGCAAGTTACAGATCCAACAATACAGGTAGAAGGGGTGCGCTCCCGGCCAGATAACACGGCCAGAGCGTTGCCCCTAGCAATGCCTGGGACATGCCTGGGAGTGCGTCCCGCATCGCGAGTCCTGGAGCCAGGGAAGTTAAGGAGGAGGGAGCACTCACGGCCAGAATGAATGGCCAGAGCGCTGTCCCTGACAACTATGTTTATATTTAAAGCATTACTGTCATTTGGAAGAACATGACTTGTTGTTCAGACATGTCCAAAGTTTAGATTGCAATGAGTTTCAGTCCTGAAACTTACTATGATCGCGAGTTGTAGAGTGCATCGCTCTTCACTCCCTGGCCTGTCACTCCAACCAAATAATTTTCTGCATTAGAGTCAATGGCTGATGGGTCAGGTTTAAGTGTCAGCCGGAAAGTGAGGTGCATGCTGCCGCCAACTTCACCCAGTTCTGAGACCTGGTGAGATGTAAACTTTTTGACATGTCTGGACAATTGTCAAAATGTTTTCTAACTGGCAGTGATGCTGAAAGGCAGTGTTTACACAGCATGCATGCTAGGAAAGCTCCTGACACAGATGGTGAATGTGTCCATAGGTTTACATTTGCTTGATGGAGACCAAATGAGTGTCATTTTGGCCTACATCAGGGTAGACTACACTTTATCATACAATAAAATCCAGGGAAAAACGTATGCTTTTCCACATTATTTTTTTTTCACATGGGTGACAGATGCTGCTGTATGATATCCATCACAGGTATCTGTTAAAACTTTTACGTTTGATCAACTTTGAGATATAATAGCCTAAGGATGTCATAATAGTCTAATAAAAGTCTAATGATTTCATAATAGTCTAATGATGTCATAATAGTCTAAGGATGCCATAATAGGATATGGATGTTGCATGCCAGTGATGGAACAATACAGCATCTATCACCCATAGACTATTATGCCATCCATTCAACATACACATCATAGAATGTATGTGCTAAATGGATGCCATAATAGCTAAAGAGTAATACATACCACTGTATGACATTCTTTATTATTTCTGTTAAATGCACATATATTATGAGCTTTTCCTTGGGCATACTTTAAACAGGTCTAAAGCTATGTTCACATCGTGGAATTTCTGAGCATAATTCCATGGAAATATTCCGCTTGGAAATTCCAATACAGAAGAGTTCCATTGATTTCAATGGGATTCTGGTGCAATGTACACACAGCTGAATTCCGAAATCTCGATTGCAGCATCCACAGAAATAATAAACCAGGTCATTGTTTCTGCGGATTCTGCTCGGGAATGCATGACATCTATGAAGATAGCACATTTCTGAGCGGTCCTAGTGTCACCAAATCAAGCAATTACTGAGAACATTCTACACATTTTCACATTTTTGGCTGTATGAACATGGTCTATGAGTTATACCTTAAAAAAGATTTCCCCTCAAAACTATAAAAAAAGAAAAAAAAAAAAAAGAAAAAGAAGTTTGGTATACGTCTCTTTTACTTAAAGAGGTATTGTCAGTTTTCATTCAGTTGCAGTCTCCATTTTAGTAAAAGAAAGTACAGACTTATTGATGATCTTTTGGAGGAATTTACAGTAGCTGATGGTAATATGTAACTTGCTGAAAAAAGAAACCCTCCAAAATATTTTTTAATTTTTCATTCACAATTGTGTGGTCTTTTTATGGATTGGATAGAAATACTCAATCCGATTATTCCTGTCACATATGATTCACTGTGGAGTTTCAAACCAAATAAAATGATCTCATCTAGAGATGAGCACATTTTCAGAGAAAAATTTGGTTCGGTCCAAATTTATTCATGGCAAATCTGTATTACAAACAGCTATTTCTGGCCTACAGAGAGCCTCAATAGGGGTGTAGAACACTTTGCCTTGCTGTAACACGCATAGGGAGTGTGCTGGCGTAGTGGAATAATACTGTTATTCAGTATGACATGCAGATTAGGCTTCTTTCACACTACAAAATTCTCCGTTTTTAAACATCCATATGAAGTGCCGTCTGAAAACCAGCTGAAAACGGCAGTAACAAAATCCTATACGTCCGTTAGAAAATCCCATTATAGTCTATGGGATTTTCTAATAGCCGTTTGAATCCGTTATAGTCCGTTATTGATGAACTGTTTTCTTCCGAACTATCTTCGATCACAAAATAATGTCCGTTATCAATAACGGACTATAACGGATTCAAGCAGCTATTAGAAAATCCCATAGACTATAATGGGATTTTCTAACGGACGTATAGGATTTTGTTCCTGCCGTTTTCAGCTGGTTTTCAGACAGAACTTCATACGGATGTTTAACCCCTTAAGGACCAGGGGTTTTTCCGTTTTTGCATTTTTATTTTTTGCTCCTTACCTTTAAAAAATCATAACTCTTTCAATTTTGCACATAAAAATCCATATGATGGCTTATTATTTGCGCCACGACATCAGTCATTTTACCCAAAAATCGACAGCGAAACGGGAAAAAAAATCATTGTTAGAAAAAAAACACGCCATTTTGTAACTTTTGGGGGCTTCCGTTTCTACCCAGTACATTTTTCGGTAAAAATAACACATTCTCTTTATTCTGTAGGTCCATATGGTTAAAATGATACCCTACTTATATAGGTTTGATTTTGTCGTACTTCTGGAAAAAATCATAACTACATGCAGGAAAATTTATACGTTTAAAATTGTCATCTTCTGACCCCTATAACTTTTTTATTGTTACGTGTATGGGGAGGTATGAGGGCTCATTTTTTGCGCTGTGATCTGAAGTTTTTTGCAGTATCATTTTTGTATTGATCGGAGTTATTGATCGCTTTTTATTCATTTTTACATGATATAAAAAGTGACCAAAAATACTCTATTTTGGACGTTGGAATTTTTTTTGCGCGTACGCCATTGTCTGTGTGGTTTAATTAATGATATATTTTTATAGTTCGGACATTTACGCACCCGGGGATACCACATATGTTTATTTTTATTTTTATTTACACTGTTTTTTTTTATGGGAAAAGGGGGGAGGTGATTCAAACTTTTAATAGGGAAGGGGTTAAATGATCTTTATTCACTTTTTTTTCACTTTTTTTTGCAAAGTCATAGCTCCCATAGGGACCTATAACACTGCACACACTGATCTTTTACATTGTTCAATGCTTTCTCATAGGAAAACATTGATCCATGATTCTGCCGCTTGACTGTTCATGCCTGGATCTCAGACACTGAGCAGTCATTCGGCGATCGGACACCAGGAGGAAAGGTAGGAGACCCTCCTCGTGTCCTGCAGCTGTTCGGGATGCCACGATTACGCCGCGGCGATCCCGAACAGTTCCCTGAGTTTTACTTTCACTTTAGACGCGGCGTTCAACTTTGCGTCTAAAGGGTTAATAGCGCGCCTCATTAGCCACGGGTCCCGGCCGTTGTTAGAGACCGGGCCCGACCCGCTATGACACGGGGCCACGTTATAGATCGGGAGCGGACTCATGACGTAACGTTACCTCATTGGTCCTTAACAGGTTAAAAACTGAGAATTTTGTAGTGTGAAAGAAGCCTTAGAGGCGTCCCTATTAAAATCACTGTCGCAGAGCGGCACAATGACACAGCCTGGAGTTGGCGGCAGCATGAGGAGACCATATAGTGGCTGAATGACACAGCCTGGAGTTGGCGGCAGCATGAGGGGACCATATAGTATCTGAATGACACAGCCTGGAGTTGGCGGAAGCATGAGGAGCCCATATAGTTGCAGAATGAGACAGCCTGGAGGTGGCAGCAGCATGAGGAGAACATATGGTAGCAGAATGAGACAGACTGGAGCTGGCATCAGCATGAGGAGAACATATGGTGGCAGTATGAGACAGCCTGGAGGTGGCATCAGCAGCATCAGGAGTCCTGAAAGTGACCCGGGGACATAGTGGGGCGGTGGGTGGCAATACCAGTACCCGGTGACGAAGGTGGGTGAAAAAGGCATCAGGCAGGTGGTAGGATCAGAATAGTAGCTGAGGCAGGTGGGCAGAAGAAAACGGTCTCTTTTCTAAAAGAGGTATACATTTGTATGTGAAATGTTGTGTATATTGTAAGAGTAGGAAATAGTTGGGATAGGACTGGTTGTATATATAACAGTATTTTATTAAATTACACAGAATAGTCCAAGCAGAGCCCTTGCTATGGACTAGACAACATACAAATTAAATAATATTAGATAAAATAAATAATATTAGATAAAAAATAAAAAATATTATTTAAATGAATAAATAATAAAATAAATGAAAATATTGAAAGTAATTAATAGTAAAAATAATTAGCTCATATAGCAGCCACCTATTGGATAGGAGTTATTAGTCTGTTGCTGACCGAATATCAGTAAACTTTGGCCATAGCTTTTGTCAGATTAGTATAGCGAGTGTTCTGATCGCAATGATTGTAACAGATGGTGTAAGAGTTAGTATCGTAAGTTGCAACAAAAAGTTAATAGTTGTAGGTAGATAGATAGTTGTTGGTGCTTCTGCACCACTCACCGCTCCGTATCCCTGAGATGGTAGCCCCTGATGTGCTGGGCTCCGTGGCACGGACTGGCACTGCTCGGCGGCTGTCAGGTGCATCTGTGCGGTAAAGTCTCAGGGTTCCTCCGATGGTGTGGAGAGTTTTGCGGTGAGTGGACGCAGGCAGTGATGATCCAAATACCGTGTATGGATGGCGTTCACTTGGTGGAGTGAGCACTTCCTGGTTTGTCTCAAACAGTGGTCCCTATTGCAGGGGGTTCCAGCTGTTGCAAGTCTGGATAACCTGAATTGGATCCTATAGGTGGTCAATATGGTAGGGTAGAGTGCTAAAAACACAACTTATGGTATGGATAATAGGTACCACAACCTTGCAAAGATATAGAACTCTTGGTGATAAGAATTGAGCTTCAAGCACCACTTAGTATAAACAGCATTCGAGTTAGGTTAAAACATAGCTTTTACTGATATTAGTAAAAAATAATAATAAGGGGTACACATATGGATTGGGGGCATACGGAAAAAAGGGGTACAGGTGATACCCTATTCTTAAAGTCCCTAATCAAATCCATGTGTGTACCCCTTATTATTATTTTTTTTACTAATATCAGTAAAAGCTATGTTTTAACCTAACTAGAATGGTGTTTATACTAAGTGGTGCTTGAGGGTAGAGTGCTAAACGCATTTCTGGGAGACCCCTTTTTCAATAGCTATTGAAAAAGGGGTCTCCCTGAAACATATATATTTCCCTTTGAGTTGAATGGGACTTTAAACATAAACCCCGCCCCTGGCAAATGGGGACGAGTAAGAGTTAAATTACCTATCCTATGTTTGTTGTTGACAAGTAACATGTTTGCCAAGTTTCATGTTAATATCTTTAGCTGTTTGGACGTTTTTGTGGAACATACATACATACATACATACACACACACACACATTGAGTTTTATATATATATATATAGACTAGCTTAATACCCGGCGTTGCCCGGTTTTTCCTTTCTAATCCTTGTTGGGGAGGAAAATAAACAAAGGAGGAAGCTTTTGACTTCATATCCCGTCCTCATATATTGTTGTCATATCCCAACCCCATATCCTGTTCTCATATCCCGACCTCATATCCCGACCTCCTATCCCGTCATCATATCTCGACCTCATATCCCGTCCTCATATTCCGACCTCCTGTCCCGACCTCCTATCCCGTCCTCCTATCTCGACCTCCTATCTCGACCTCCTATCCCGACCTCCTATCCCATCCTCCTATCTCGTCCTCATATCTCATCCTCCGATCCCTTCCTCCAATCGCGTCCTCCTATGTTGTCCTCCTATCTCGTCCTCCTATCCCGTCCTCCTATCCCGTCCTCCTATCTCGTCCTCCTATCCCGTCCTCCTATCCCGTCCTCCTATCCCGTCCTCCTATCTCGACCTCCTATCCTGACCTCCTATCCCGACCTCCTTTTCCTGACCTCCTTTTCCCGACCTCCTTTTCCTGTCCTCCTTTTCCCGACCTCCTATACCATGCTCCTATCCCATCATCCTATCCCATGCTTCTATCCCGGTCCTCATATCTCGACCTCCTATCCTGTCCTCCTATCCAGTCCATCTATCCCTACCTCCTATCCCGTCCTCCTATCCCGACCTCCTATCCCATCCTCCTATCCCGTCCTCATATCCCAACCGCCTATCTCGACCTCCTATCCCGTCCTCATATCCCGACCTCCTAACTCGACCTCCCATCCCATCCTCATATCCCGACCCGTAATATGTGCACCAAGTATTGAAATATCTCCAGCCGTATGGAAGTTATGTGGGAACATACATTTCCCATTGATTTTCATGGGACTTTAAACAAAAACCCCGATCCTCACAAATGGGGGTGGTTAAGGGTTAAATTAACTATGCTATATTTTAAGTGGACATATAAGTAACATGTGACCAAGTATTATCAAAATATCTCCAGCTGTTTGGAAGTTATGCAGTAACATATATTTCCCATAGAGTTGTATGGGACTTTAAACATAAACCCCGCCCCTGGCAAATGGGGGTGAGTAAGGGTTAAATCACCTATCCTATGTTTGTTGTTGACATATAAGTAACATGTGTGCCAAGTTTCAGGTTAATATCTTTAGCCGTTTGGACGTTTTTGTGGAACATACGTACATACATACATACATACATACATACACACACACACATAGGGGGAGATTTATCAAGACCTGTCCAGAGGAAAAGAGGCTGAGCTGTCCATAGCAACCAATCAGATCACTTCTTTCATTTTGCAGAGACCTTGTTAAAAATGAAAGAAGCGATCTGATTGGTTGCTATGGGCAACTCAGCAACTTTTCCTCTGGGCAGGTTTTGATAAATCTCCCCCATTGAGTTTTATATATATAGATTATGGTATATTATCATTGCATTTTTTTATCTAATATTATTTATTTTATCTAATATTATTTAATTTGTATGTTGTCTAGTCCATAGCAAGGGCCCTGCTTGTACTATTCTGTGTAATTTAATAAAATACTGTTATATATACAACCAGTCCTATCCCAACTATTTCCTACTCTTACAATATACACCACATTTCACATACAAATATATACCTTGAGGTCTGCATCCATTTTTTTTATTGCTTCCACTAATTGACACGTGGGTTACTTGTAACGCAGAAACCTCGGTACATATTGTTTCCACGTCTCCTTTTATATTATTACTCTTTTCTAAAAGTGTTAGTGTGCACAAGTAAATATTGAAGATATGCATTACGTAAAATTTAACTTTTAATAATATTCTTAGGATAAAATATATGTACCCCAATTTTTTTTAAATCAAACAAAAAGAACGGTGTGCAAAAAACACCATGTGCCACCTACACCACCAAGTATTGATGTGATGCAAAGACCTCTAAAAGGTGGAAGGGAACAACGTATGGTTCATTGTAACCGGTGAGGGTAAAAACTTCCCCTGTAAGGCCCTACTACCACATTATTAATGCCCAACGTATGGTTCATTGTAACCGGTGGGGTAAAAACTTAATTATTAATGGCCTTCTTGGCAAGTGTTACTCGCCCTAAAAAGGGCGGCCCCACAGAGGAACCTTTCCCTATTTCAACCTGCAAACACTGCCATTTCAAAGGGTTTTTAGGTGAAAATAGGGAGAGGTTCCTTTGTGGGGTCGACCTATTTAAGACGAGTAACACTTTCCTCGAAAAGGTGGAAGGGAATTTCCATTGTAGCAGGTGGGGGTAAAAACTTCCCCCGTAAGACCCTACTCTCACCCTATTAACTCTCTTCTAGGCAAGTGTTACTTGCCCTAAAAAGGGTGGCCACACACAGGAAACTCTCCCTATTTCCACCTAAAAACCATGGGAAAAGGCAGTATTTGTAGGTGGAAACAGGGAGAGGTTCCTGTGTGGATCCGCCCTTTTTAGGTTGAGTAACACGTGCCAAGAAGGGAATAAATAATGCGAGAGTAGGGCCTTACAGGGGAAGTTTTTACCCCCACTGGTTACAATGGACCAAACATTGTTCCCTTCCATCTTTTAGAGGTCTTTGCATCACATCAATACTTGGTGGTGTATGTAGCACATGGTGTTTTTTGCACCCCTTTCCTTTTGTTTGATTTAAAAACAATTTGGGTACATATATTTTATCCTAAGAAAAGTTAAATTTTAGCTAATGCATAGCCTCAATACTTACTTGAGGTCTGATGTGGAGGAATTTCTGTAACTTGGGAGCTGCACCTTAAATATCCATATTTGTGAAGTGTTGGTGTGGCACCATGGTCAATCTACTCTGATGCATCAGGCATTGGTGGGTGGAAATCCTGGCTGATCCATGCCTGATTCATCTTCACAAAGGTTAGTCTCTCCACATTTTCGTGGACAGACGAGTTCTCCTTGGGGTTAGTATGGCCCGCCGCACTAAACACCCGCTCTAATGGCACACTACTGGCTGGGAAGGACAGCGTTTCCATGGCAAATCTGCTAGTTGCGGCCACAAATCAAGTTTGGCTTTGCAGAAGTCCAACGGATCGTCAAGGTGTGTTGGCATGGTCATGTTAAGGTATGCCACCACCTGCTGGTTCAGGTCCTGCTCAAGGTCTACCTGCTGCTGATAAGTTGCCTCACTATGCGGGTGAAGAAAGCTACTCATCACCGACTGTAGACTCAGGCTGCTGCAGATGGAGCTGGTACTGCTCCTGCAACACCACCCCTCCCCAGCAGCCATGGCAGTGGGAGGTGAGCGCAGAGGGCCCCACAAGTCAAACCTGCGAGAGGATGGATGATGACGCAGTAGGCCTCAGCAAATTGAGTACCTAGGTTGTCTTTGTAGTAGGTCAGTTTTTCCTCTCTCTCAGTGGGTGTAAAAAAGGCCCCTATTTTGTGCCAGTAGCAAGGGTCCAATAAGATGGAGAGGCAGAAGTCATCCCGCTGCTGAATGGTGACAATTTGGCGGTCATTACGCAAGCAAGTGAGCATGCATCGTGCCATTTGTGCAAGTGACTCGGAGGGACTCCCTGCTTCCATCTCCACTGTACACAGCCACACTGTGTCTGGGTCCTCTGTCTCACCTTCCTCATAACCCTCTAGCTCCTGTGGCTGCTCCTGCTCCTCTTCTCCTGTCAGAAGACTAGAAAAAACGCCTATCTCGTGAAACCTAAACTGTGGTCCACTGTGCCCCCTCCCTCCTCCTCATGTTCAGCCCCCACAGGGCTCATGAGGCCGTGAGATGTAGCCTCCACGTCTACCATCATTTCCAACACGTGTTGTCGTAAATGAAGCAGTGGAATGATGTCGTTCATTCTGTAATCCTGGCGACTTACTAATAATGTGGCTTCCACAAAGGGCCTGTCTAAATGGCAGGTGTCATGTATGAGCTGCCACTGGTTGACATTGAAGTTACACAGGTGAGTCCCCCTATCTGATTGGATCATCAAGAAAGCGGTGATGGTTTTTCTCTGTTCGTATAGTCGGTCAAACATATCGAGGTGGGAATTCCAACTTGTGGAAATGTCGCAATTTAGACTATGTTGGGGATAACGTTCTGACAGCTGCAGCTCAAGGAGGGTATGCTTTGTGGTTTACGAGTGGCTGAAGTGCATGCAAAGTTTCCTTCCCATTGTTAGGATATCTTGCAGATGGGGGGAATACTTCAGGAACCGCTTGACAACCAGATTGAACACACGTGCCATGCTGGGCAAATGTCTCAGGCTTCCTTGTTGCAGCGCAGACAAGATGTTCTTCCAGCTGTCGGTCATGATTTGATTTCTTGATGAATGACTTTTAGCAGTTCCTCCCCTGTGGGACTCTTTTTGCCAAGGCAAACCACGTGAAGAACAGCGTGACACTGCCGTGCCCTGCACGCATGGTATGCTGTAGGGGCACTGAGACTTGCCCGTGCAGTGGAGGCTGAAGACACGGTGGAGGATGAGGAGGCGGAGTCGCACACTGTCACAGGACCAACAGCCTGAGGGCATGGAGGCGGAAGCGGCATGACCTGTCCAAGTTGCTGTTGTTTCTGTGCAGGAACCACATTTACCCAGTGGGCCGTAAGGACATGTGTTGTTCTGACAGTAGATACAGCTCCCCTCGGCGGCGCTGCCGTGCACTTTGGTACACATCGACAGGTTCAAGGAGCGGCGTGCCACTGGGTGATGCAGCAGGCTGCAACACCACATCAGAGGCACGGTTCTCCCAGGCTGCTTTATGGTGACGCTGCATATGCTGACGCAGGGCTGTGGTGCCAACATTGCGACTCTGGCCACGCTTTAAATTCTGCCGACACATCTTGCATGTGGCCATGTTAATCTCCTCCGGATGCTTGATGAAAAACTGCCATGCCGCCAAGTAGCTGATTTTCCCACCAACAGTCCGCATTGATTGACTGCTACTGCGCCGACTCCAGGAACCCCTGTTCCACTACCTCCCGGGAAGGTAAGCTGCCGCGAAGCAGGTGGTCTAACCCGGGCACGTTTGACTCCAGATCTTCCACTTCTTCCACCATACTGACTGCCAATCATGCTTCCACCTTGCTGGCTCAGCTGCTGCCTCAAGGGGCAACCTGCAACTCTCTTCTCCTGATGATGATGAAGCCCCTTCTGCACCCTGTTCCCAAGTGCGATTGGCTTCATCCTCATCAACAAGTGTCTGCACATCACTGATGTCCTCAGGTTCCTCAACAGTGTCTGCTTCAGGATCCTAAATGCTCGCAACTCCACCTCCCATGCCACTCCCCTCATCACTACTTGCCCACCTAGTGGAGGAAGTGGCGGGTGTCTCCTCCACTTCTTGGCTGGCAGTAGCTGCTGACTGTCCTCTAGTATATTGTCCACACTAAATAGTGAAGCTCAACCCACAGCATAAGATACTTCTGTGGGGGAGGAAACAGCATAGGGAGGAAAGGAACTGCTCCCGGACCATGTCAACTGTTGTGTCTGAGGAACCCATCGACTGTTGACTGGGGGTGTCAGATGTCATTTGTGATGAAGTGGATGACCGTGTGAACCAATCGATGACGGCAGATGGGTTGCTGGTCGAGACACGACCGCTCGCTGATACCTGGAGCTTAGGCTTCTCGGTGCAAATCCTGCTTCCACTCGCTCCTAGTCTGCTGCAACATTTGCCTGATGAATTTAGGCCTCTGCCACTCCTCTGTGCATGTCCTGGCACTTCTCTGCCTGATATACTTAGTGCGTATATGAGGGGAACACAATACACTCCACTACGCTTAAAACAGTATTTGTCTACAACACCAGCAGATGTGTACTTTTGCCCTGCCTTTTACAGTATCTAGGCCCTTAAGACTTTAATTGGAACAAAATGGTACACCACTTAGATGTACGTTTATGGTATACACTTATGAGGGGAGGACAATGCTCTCCAGCACCCTTAAAACAGTATTTGTCTACAACACCAGCAGGTGTGTACTTTTGGCTGGCCTTTCAGAGTATCTAGGCCAGGGGTCCTCAAACTACGGCCCGCGGCCCACTGAGGACATTTATCGGGCTCACCAGGTGTTTTTGCCGCCACTGCCTAAGGACATCCCTGTGTTCTGAAATATGTTTTCAGGACACAGGGAGGCCCCTGTTAGCTCTCTGCGGCCCCGTGTCCAAGGACCACCGGGAGGTGGCGCAGGGACGTCACTGTTGTCCGGTGCATGCGCCCATAGCAATGGAGAGCTTACGTGCGCTGGCCAGCTTGATAAGTGTTACCAGCGGCACGTCAGTTTTGGTGCTCCAGCCACCGGTCTTCCGGTCCCGGGACCTACTGCTATGGCCGGACCGGAGGAGTGGTGGTCGGAGCACTGAAGTGGGGCATGAAAACACAGGCATACAGCCTCCAGCCATACACTGTATGGCTGGAGGCTGCATGTCTGTTGGGGAACTATATTGGACCTAATGTGGGGAATTATACTGCACCTAATGTGGGGGACTATACTGCACCTAATGTGAGGGAACTATACTGCACCTAATGTGGGGAAACTATACTACACCTAATGTGAGGAACTATACTGCACCTAATGTGGGGAACTATACTGCCAGCCTAATGTGTGGGACTATACTGCCAACCTAATGTGGGGAACTATACTGCCAACTTAATGGGGGGAACTATACTGCTAACCTAATGGGGGGAACTATACTGCCAATCTCATGTGGGGGAACTATACTTCACCTAATGTGGGGGAACTATACTGCCAACTAAATGTAGGGGAACTATACTGTCAACCAAATGTGAGGGAACTATACTGCCAACCTAATGTGGGGGAACTACAACCTAATGTGGGAGGAACTATACTGCCAACCTAATGTGTGTGTGTGTGTGTGTGTGGGGGGGGGGGAACTATACTGCCAACCTAATGTGGGGGGAACTATACTACCAACCTAATGGGGGGAACTATACTGCCAACCTAATGTGGGGGAACTACAACCTAATGTGGGGGGGAACTACACTGTCAACCTAATGTGGGGGGAACTATACTGCCAACCTAATGTAGGGGGAACTATACTGCCAACCTAATGTGGGGGAACTACAACCTAATGTGGGGGAACTATACTGCCAACCTAATGTGGGAGAACTATACTGTCAACCTAATGTGGGGGGGGGGGACTATACTGCCAACCTAATGTGGGGGAACTATATTGCCAACCCTAATGTGGGGGAACTACAACCTAATGAGGGGGGATCTATACTGCCAACCTAATGTGGGGGGAACTACGCTGCCTACCTAATGTGAGGTAAACTGTGCCGCGTACTTAAAGGGGTAGTCCACTAATAAGATATATAAGTGTGCATAGGAATTTGTTCATAGTTTTTTTTTTAACTATAGTCCAGCCCTCCAACGGTCTGAGGGACAGGGAATTGGCCCCCTGTTTAAAAAGTTTTAGGACCCCCCCCCTGATCTAGGCCCTTAAGACTTTAACAGGAACAAAAGGGTACACCACTTAGATGCACATATGGTGTATGCACTTAAGAGGGGAGGACAATGCGCTCTAGTACACTTAACACAGTATTTGTCTACAACACCAGCAGGTGTGTACTTTTGCCTGGCCTTTCACAGTATCTAGGCCCTTAAGACTTTTACAGGAACAAAATGTACGCACAGGTTACACTTAAGAGAGGACAGTATGCTTTTAGTGCTATGCTCACCCTAACTGGCTACTATTAGCTTTTCAGTTGTTGTACACACCCAAAATTGCACTTTCTCTCTTAATTTCACTCCCTTCCCTATCAGTGCTTCTAGGCTGGATTTGGGCTTGAGGTGAATCGGTGCTGTAAAAATGCTTTTCTGTGCAACACACACTGCTCTCTGTCCCTCTCTCTCTGCAATAGAACGCTAATGTGACTGGGAGGTGAATCGCTGCTGTAAAAAAGCTTTTCTGTGCAACACACTGCTCTCTGTCCCTCTCTGCAATAGAACACTGATGTGACTGGGAGGTGAATCGCTGCTGTAAAAATGCTTTTCTGTGAAACACACACTGCTCTCTGCCCCTCTCTCTCTGCAATAGAACGCTGATGTGACTGGGAGGTGAATCGCTGCTGTAAAAAAGTTTTTCTGTGCAACACACGGCTCTCTGTCCCTCTCTGCAATAGAACACTGATGTGACTGGGAGGTGAATCACTGCTGTAAAAATGCTTTTCTGTGCAACACACTTACTGCTCTCTGTCCCTCTCTCTCTGCAATAGAACGCTGATGTGACTGAGAGGTGAATCGCTGCTGTAAAAATGCTTTTCTGTGCATCACACACTGCTGTCGGTCCCTCTCTCTCTGTAATAGAACGCTGATGTTACTGGCCGCAAGATGGCTGCCGATTATATAGGGCTGTGACATCACAGGGGTGGCTGGCTGCTGTTAGGCTGCATGCTGCATGTGATTCAGGGTCATCCCGCCGACCCTTGTTCCCGCCTTCCCAGGATTCCTTGCCCCATGTCCTCACATGTGGATCCGCCATTTTAGATGCAGTAAAGTCTGGAGTTTAATGAAGCAATTTGCGTGATCAAATCGCGGTGATATTCACGTTCGTTACGAATCCCTGAAATTCGTAACAAATTCAGATTCATCAGATTCGATTCGCTCATGCCTAATTCCATCACCTCTGGTACTGAAACCATACATGAGTGAGTTTTGATAAGTCCATATTTTCTCCATACACATTTTGTTTATGTATTCATAATCTATGTATAAGCACCGTAAAGGGAATTTCTACTAGATAAGACACAGATACTGAAAAAAAAAAAAAAATTCTAAACTTTTTCTATTTTCTGATAGAAATTTGTTTTACATTTCCTTTTATTTGTACATTATTATGGTTGCAGATTTCTTCCAAAAACAGCACCATACTTGTCCTCAGGTTGTGATATTCAGCTTCAGTGAATTGAATAGAGCCACTTTGTAATACCAAATACAACCTGAGGACAGGTGTGGTGCTGTTTTTAGATGAAATTAGCTTTTTTTTTTATATTCTTGGATAAGCCATTGTAGAGCCCACTAAATATTCATCCAGGAAGCACTCTTAAAGAATTTCCACCTTTCCAAATACCAGTGAGGTTATTTAGTTATTCATAACTGATCAAACATCAACTGCAGATGTATAGACTGATGAGCCATACCACCAAACCACCTGTCTTATATTGTCCCTATCTTGCCAACAGAAAAGATGTTTGGACTCCACAATTCCTCTGAAGGTATCACTTAATGTTATGGCTGATTGATATATTAATTGTTATTTTTTATTTCGGCAAATATTTTGAATTCTGTATGAAAACAATATTTAACTAGTTACAATTGAAGATAAGTCAAAAGTCAGAAACCATCTAAATGTTCCTAAGATTTTCAATACTAGATGAATTTTAGGCTCAGACCAATTGTTATAACTGTACCATATTCTATCCTAATCATTAAATTGGTACTCTGGGGAACTGAAACGTATCCCCTGTCCACAGGAAAGGAGATTAGTTGCAGGGCGTCTGACCGCTGGGACTCCCTCCCCCCCCCCCCCAGTCTTCTGTATGGGGTCACTATACTTGCCCATCCTTGACATACTCCGGCTCCCACTATCCAAGATGAGTGGAAGTGCCAATCAGTGGCTGAGACGGGACCCCTCAGGATAGGGGATAAATTTAAGTTACCTGGAGTACCTCTTTAACAGTTTAAGGCTATTTTTACACTACTATTGCACCCTGTCTAGAACGGCCGTTTAGTTCTCTCTCTTTTTTTTTTTAAACTTTAATGTCTGTTATCTGGAGGGGGCACAACAGGCAACAACAGGTCCCGATGGATCCTATTATAGTCAATGGGGTCCGTCAGGCACCGTTGTTTTGAAGCGGGAGTAGTGGGAGAAAAAGATGGGAATTGCAGTATTTTTTCTCCCGCTATTCTCCTGGGTTCCCCGACGGCGTCACACTGCTGTCTCATAGTGGCAGTGTGAAAGGGGCCTAAAAAAACAAATATTTTCCAAAACTGACAAGCAAACCATATACTAATGATCTAACTATGAAATAATAATAATAGTAATAATAAACCATGGTAAAAGGGTTATGTTCATAACAGATTTTATGCTGTTTCCTTTTGCCCCCTTCCTGGACGTCTTGCTGAGTCACTCTGTGGTTGATTTTAAAATGTACAACACCATCCCGCTGTCAATTGGAAAGAAAAGCTAAAAGTGTAATATATGTCATCTTAAAGTAAATACAAAGTTTAGATCTGTGATGTTTAGATCAGCATTATTTCTTGCTAGTTGACAAGATAGAAAAGTGAAAGGTGTTTTTTTCACACCTCCAGGTGCCAATCTCGCGTATGGTTTCTTGGCATACAGTAGTTGTGAAGTTCAGACTTAGTCTCATAGCCACATGTAATGAAAGCCCAAGAGGATAGCGGAGGAAAGTAGCAAAGGAATAAGGTCCAGGTTTCTTTTAGCCAGACGGGTAACATAAAAAGGTGTCTTAAGATGGTAGCCTGCAGCATTGTCAGGTAGTAAATCTTCTAATCCTCCATACTCCCCTCACTGCCACTGCGCCCCAAGATCTCTCATCATGATTATTTTAACATATCTTTTGGGACAGATGCATGAAAGGGAAATGCAGGGTCAAAGGCAATAATTAGGGTCTACTGGGCAGCTATCTGACAGCTCCTCTTTCCCTTTGCGTCCATGCTTTTGCCAGTCAGCAGGTAGTGGGAGTTATTCATTCCAGTCTCATCATTTTTGCTGATGACAGCGGTGCACCTTCATCCATCACATTTACATTTCAAACTGCCACCCGCTGCGATTGATTAATTATTTATCAATCCATGGTCATCTCCGCGCTCTCCTCATCTCACATTTAAAATGTACATCCTATGTCTTTTATCAGAGAAAGCATAGATTTGTTGAATGGATCTTATGCAAAGGAAATCTGGTCATAAGCATTCCTATAATCAAACTCCACAGTATGTTCCAAAGTCTATAAGAACATTATGATAATGATCACTGAGATGTCTGTGATTCTGTAATGTGCACATTCAACAAAAGCAGCATTTCAACTTTTACATCACAGCTTTGGGTCTGATATAGAATGTATTCAGATCTCTTCAAATTCTAAAGGCAACTTATTCAGAAATTTAACCTTCAAGTGGAAATTGTAGAACCTTATCTACATAGCTTGATGTACATTGAGTAATTACTGTACTTGCAATGTTATAAATAAAGTGTATTAAAGATAACCTGCTGTATATATATATATATATATATATATATATATATATATATACACACACACACACACACACACACGGTATCTCACATAAGTGAGTGCAAGCCCCACATTTTTGTAAAGATTTTATTCTATATTTTTTCATGTAACGACACTGAATACATGAAACTCTGCTACAATGTAAAGTAGTAAGTGCACAATCTGTCTAACAATGTATGTTGTGTCCCCTCAAAATAACTCAACACACAGCCATTAATGTCTAAACCTTTGCAACAAAAGTGACTACACCAAATTGGGCCCAATTCGAAATTACCCTCCCCGATGTCATATAACTTTATAAGTGTTACATGTGACTTGTTAGTGTGAATGGGAAGCAGGTGTCCTAAATTTGGTCTTATTGCTCTAACACTGTACTGGTAATACTGGTCACTGAAAGTTTAACATGGCAACTTATGACAAAGAGCTTTCTAAAATCTGAAATAAAGATGGCATAGTCTATAAAAAGATTGCCAAGACACTGACAATGAGCTGCAGCACGATGGGCAAGACCACACATCTGTTTCACAGGACAGGTTCCACTCAGAACAGGCCTCTCTATGATCAACCAAAGAAGTTTAGTGCACATGCTCAGCATCATATCCAGAGGCATTCTATAGGAGATAGATGTATCAGTGCTGTCATCAATACTAAAGATGTTCAAAGGGTGGGGGGCAGCCTGTTAGTGCTCAGACCATATGCTGTACAGTGGATCACATTGGTCTGCATAGCTGTCTTCCCAGAAGAAAGCCTCTTCTAAAGATGAACAACAAGAAAACATGCAAGCAGTTGTCAGAACCTATAGGGTTAAAAGATTCTGAAAGGTTCTTTGTTTGTTTTTGTTTCCAGGTTACACTTAGCTGTCTGGCTGGTCAGCTGACCTTTTGATGAGAGCACCTGCCAGATTAACCTGGCAGTTTGCTCTCATTCAATGCCTGTGGAAGAGTCCAACTCCATTAGCTAGCGATTTATCCCTGTTTATTCATGTTAACCCAGTATCTTTGACTCTTGGCTTGTTCTCTCGACTTCTCTGGTATTAGCAATTTGTACATATCCTGGCTTTTAACGCGGATAGTGGACATTGACTTATTGTGTGAGTGTTAGTTTTGTTAGTCTGTCTGTTCCCTACTGTTCCTTGACCTGAGTCTGTATTATTGTTTTTTTATTATTTTGACAATTACGTTCCTCACTTTTCTAAGGAGGGACTGTCACCATGGTTACGGACCCATCGCCTAGGGAGGGTATGTAAGTAGGCAGGGATAGGGGAGTGGGCGAGAATAATGTGCACTCCTTCCCCACCTATACCTGACATTTTCACAGGCCACATATCTGCATTTGCTAAGATGGAAGCAATGGCAGCTATAGTAGAGCAAAAGCAAAGATTAACACATTTAGTACAGTCCCTTGTTGAAAGAGTTCATGCTCATGAAACAGCTAATTCTCAGCCAGTGGTCAGTCCTCCAGTTGTTTCGAGTGAACCAAATATGTATCTTCCTGACTGCTTTTCTGGTGACCGAAAGAGATTTGTTGTAACTGACCACAGTCTACTAGCACAGAGGTTCAGAGAGTAGAACTTGCATTGCCAATGCTGCAAGGGGATCCCCAGGAGTGGGCATTCTCTTTACCTTCCTCAGCTCCTGAGTTAAGATGTCCTGATGAGCTATCCATAACCTGATTCATTGGAACAGGCCATGACTTTAGCAGTACGACTTGACAAGACTTGACACTCTCCATCCTCCATGTTTTCCTCTTTTCCTACCTCTCATGCCTGTTCTGAGGAACCCATGCAGATAGGGAGATTGTCCTCCCAGGAGAGAAGATCCATTCGGAGGAAAAACAACGTCTGTTTCTTTTGTGGAGAGAAGGGAAATCGTATCCAGAATTGGGCCAAACTAGAGCAGCCGATAAACGCCAGCACCTAAATGACAATCGGGGAGGTCATTTGGGTGCACAGGTATCTCCGAAATTGTCTTCTAAACTTTTGTTGCCAGTTCAAATATTTTTTCTTGAAAAAAAAGTAATTGGTAAAGTGTATGTTGATTCTGCTTCTGCTGCTAATTTTGTTGATTTGAATTTTATTAAGTCTTTGAATTTACCCTTGAAATTGTTGCAAAGTTCCATCCCCATTGCTGGAGTGGATTATACACCCTTGTCAGGGGGTTGTGTCTGTTCTTCCACTCCAGAGGTGGCATTACTGGTGGGTTCTCTGCATTTTGATAAAAATTAAAAAATGTTGTCCTGGAAAATTTGTCGGTAAATTTGATTTTGGGATTTGGGGTTAAGAAAACATAATCCTGTTTTAGATTTTTTTCTCTGGGGAACTCATCAAGTGAGGGTCTGAATTTAACTCTTGGTGTGGCCCAAAGTAAACTACCCAAATTTATTTCTGATTTTTGTGATATTTTTTCTGAGGAGGTCTCCTCTGCTTTGCCCCCACACCGAGATTATGACTATGCTATTAAACTTGTACCTGATGCCAAGTATCCAAGAGGCAAATTGATTATTTGTCTGGTCCTGTAGTGCAAGTTGAGAAATGACAGTAGAAAGCCTCAGGCAGCCCGGGTTCAAAAATTCAAGCCTGCCGGTTGTCACATATGGGCAGGGAAGGAGTGCACACTATTTTCACCCACTCCCTTATCCCTGCCTACTTACCTACCCACCCTGGGCGAAGGGTCAGTAACCACGGTGACAGTCTTTCCTTAGAGAAGTGAGGGACGTAATAGTAAAAATAACAAAATACAATAATACAGACTAAGGTCAAGGAACAGTAGGAAACAGACTAACAAAGCAAAACTAACAAACTCACACAATAAGTCAATGTCCACTATCCACGTCAAAAAGCCAGGAGATGTGCAAGAGAACAAAATTGTTATCACCAGAGAGAAGTCGAGAAGACAAGCCAAAAGTCAAAGATGCTGGGTAAGCAAGAATAAACAGGGATAAATCACTAGCTACTGAAGTTGAACTCTTTTACAGGCATTGAATGAGAGCAAACTGCACCCGCAGGTGCTCTTATCAAAAGGTCAACTGACCAGCCAGACAGCTAAGCATAACCCGGCAACAAAAACAAACAAAGGACCTGTTAGAACCTTATAACCCTATAGGTTCTGGCAGTACTCCCCCCCCCCTTTTAAGAGGGGCCACTGGACCATTAAATTTGGGTTTAGATTTGGCCTGATGAGAATCGTGGAACCTTTTTAACAAAGTGGAACCATGAAAAGAAGAGGCTAGAACCCACAATCTCTCCTCCGGACCATAACCTTTCCAGTGAACCAAATACTGGACAGAATTGTGTACCCTTCGACTGCTCAGTATTTTGGAGACCTCATATTCCAGTTCTCCGTCGATCTCAACTGGAGGAGGTGGCACCGTGACTGAAGACCGAGTAGGAACATACAGTTTTAACCTCTTGAGGACCCATGACGTACCTGTACATCATGAGTCCGCTCCCGTTCTATAACGCGGGACCACGAAAATGCAAAAGCGGAAAAACCCCGGGTCCTTAACCTCTTAAGGACTGAGCGTTTTTCCGTTTTTGCACTTTCATTTTTTCCTCCTAACCTTTAAAAAAGCATAACTCTTTAAATTTTGCACCTAAAAATCTATATGATTGCTTATTTTTTGTGCCACCAATTCTCCTTTGTAATGACCTCAGTCATTTTAACCAAAAATCTAGGGCTTCTGTTTCTACGCCGTACATTTTTCAGTAAAAATGACACATTCTCTTTATTCTGTAGGTCCATACGATTAAAATGATACCCTACTTATATAGGTTGGACTTTGTCGTACTTCTGAAAAAAATCATAACTACATGGAGGAAAATTTATACGTTTAAAAACTGTCATCTTCTGACTCCTATAACTTTTTATTTTTCTGCATATGGGGCAGTATGAGGGCTCATTTTTTGCACCGTGATCTGAAATTTTTCGCGGTACCATTTTTGTATTGTTCGGGCTTATTGGTCGCTTTTTATTCATTTTTTCATGATATAAAAAGTGACCAAAAATACACTATTTTGGACTTTGTTTTTGCACGTACGCCATTGACCGTGCGGTTTAATTAATTTTTATTTAAATTTTTTTTATGGGAAAAGGGGGGGGGTGATTCAAACTTTTATTAGGGTAGGGGTTAAATGATCTTTATTCACTTTTTTTTTTTTGCAATGTTATAGCTCCCATAGGGGGCTGTGACACTGCACACACTGATCTTTTACATTGATCACTGGTTTCTTATAGGAAACCAGTGATCAATGATTCTGCTGCTTGACTGCTCATGCCTGGATTTCAGGCACTGAGCAGTCATTTGGCGATCGGACAGCATGGAGGCAGGTAGGGATCCTCCGGCTGTCTTGTAAGCTGTTCGGGATGCCGCGATTTCACCGCAGCGATCCCGAACAGCTCCCTGAGCTAACCGGCATTATTTTACTTTCACTTTAGACGCGGCATTCAACTTTGAACGCCGCGTCTAAAGGGTTAATAGCGCACAGCACTGCGATCAGTGCTGCGTGCTATTAGCCACGGGTCCCGGCCGTCTAACAACGGTCCCGACCCGTGGCCCATGCGTTATAGAACGGGAGCGGACTCATGACATACAGGTACGTCATGGGTCCTTAAGAGGTTAAAACTGTATGTTCCTACTCGGTCTTCAGTCCCGGTGCTACCTCCTCCAGTTGAGATGGAGGGAGAACTGGAGTATGAGGTCTCCAAAATACTGGGCAGTCGAAGGGTACAAAATTCTGTCCAGTATTTGGTTCACTGGAAAGGTTATGGTCCGGAGGAGAGATTGTGGGTTCCAGCCTCTTCTTTTCATGGTTCCACTTTGGTAAAAAGGTTCCACGATTCTCATCAGGCCAAATCTAAACCCAAATTTAAAGGCCATCTGCAGTGCTGGGCAAAAAAACTTTTTTTTACCTCATTTAATAGGTCTTTGAAATACCTTTCCAATGATGTCTCCCCCATCAAAATTGGCCCAGTCGTTCTCCCGTTATCAGCACACGAATTACGGAGGAGAAGTGAAAGTAAAACTACAACTCCCATCATGCCTTGTGCTTACTTCCTGTAAGCTGCTGCCCTCCCCCTGTTCTATCCCCCCGAGCAAATTATTATATTGTAACGCCCACATCTCCCTTCCCTATGCATACACCCTCCCCTTCTACTCATCTCCCCCTCCCCATGCTGGCTCCTGTCCAGTGATGAAGCAGCTGCCTCCGTGCTCACTGTAGTGTGGGCACTGGAGAGTGGATAGTGAAAGTAAAAATGGTATAAAAAAAAAAACATAATTGTTTGTCTATAAAACTGTCCTGATAGGGGTCCCTCCATCTTTTTCACAACTACAACTCCAAGCATGCCCAGTTATTTTATATGCTGTTCGGGCATGCTGGGAATTCCAGTGGTGCCTCCAGCTGTTGCAAGACTACAAATCCCAGCATGCCCTGTCAGCTTTCTGCTGTTTGAGTGTATAAAGGAGTTGTAGTTCACCAACACCTCTACTGTATCAGGAGACTCCTGGGAGTTGTAGTTCACAAACACCTCTATTGTATCTCTGTAGTCTCCTGGGTGTTGTAGTTCACCAACACCTCTATTGTATCAGGAGTCTCCTGGGAGTTGTAGTTCACCAACACCTCTATTGTATCTCTGTAGTCTCCTGGGTGTTGTAGTTCACCAACACCTCTATTGTATCTCTGTAGTCTCCTGGGAGTTGTAGTTCATACACCAGTGTTTCCCAACCAGGGTGCCTCCAGATGTTGCAAAACTATTACTCCCAGCATTCCCTGGTTGGGAAACACTGGCATACACACACACACACATAACAGGGACTACAACTCCCAGCATGTGTCATTCAGTAGTCCCCCCCCCATCTCACACACAGAATCATCTCCAGTATGATATTTATTCCCTGTAGTTTATACACCACCAGCCCGTGCAGTGTAATATGTCTCCTTCACACACACGTCCCCCCCCCTCCCTGCTCTGTGGTTTGCTCTGTGTTTCCCCCATGAAAACTTGAAACCTCCCGGTGATAAGTGAGGTCCTGTGTAGACAGAGCAGGGGAGGGGGGAGGAGCTGTGGACGTCCTCATTCTCCCCCTGCTTGAATCTTATAGATAGGGGCGTTTCTGAGGATGAGCCTATGGCTGCCTCAGAAAGCACCCGCTCATGCATATGCATAAGCAGGGAGGAGCTGACAGAGGCTAGGGGGAGCACAAACACTGCTGGGAGGAAGAGATCTCCGTCCCCAAGATGGCGGCTGCAATGTAATGAATAGGGGACGGACGCAGGACTACTGGGCTATGCTGTCAACTCTAATATCTCAGAAACGGCTGCATATAGGTAAATAGAACTAATTGACTGAATTGTATAACTTTTGTTTGGGGAACATTTGGGCAGGGATTTTTGACCACTACAGTTGTCCATTAATGATCCAGTGGCCCCTCTTAAAAGGGGGGGGGGGGGTACTGTCAGTTAGTTTTCTGGCTAGTCAGCTGACCTTTTGATAAGAGCACCTGTGGGTGCAGTTTGCTCTCACTCAATGCCTGTGTTGTTAGAGGCCGGGCCCAACCCGCTATGAAACGCCGTGGCCCCGCGTTATAGAAAGGGAAAGGACTCAGGACGTACCGGTATACGTCCTTGCTCCTTAACAGGTTAAGGGGTACTCCGGTGGAAAACTTTTCTTTTTTTTTAATCAACTGGTGCCAGAAAGTTAAACAGATTTGTAAATTACTTCTATTAAAAAATCTTAATCCTTCCAGTACTTATTAGCTGCTGAATACTACAGAGGAAATTCTTTTCTTTTTGGAACACAGTGCTCTCTGCTGATATCACGAGCATAGTGCTCTCTGCTGACACATCTCTGTCCATTTTTTAGGAACTGTCCAGAGCAGCAAACGTTTGCTATGGGGATTTTCTCCTACTCTGGACAGTTCTTAAAATGGACAGAGATGTCAGCAGAGAGCACTGTGTTCCAAAAAGAAAATAATTTCCTCTGTAGTATTCAGCAGCTAAGAAGTACTGGAAGGATTAAGATTTTTTTTTATAAAAGTAATTTACAAATCTGTTTAATTTTCTGGCAACAGTTGATTTAAAAATAAAATAAAATAAAGTTTTCCACCAGAGTACTCCTTTGACAAAGAGCAGTGGAACACATTATGAACGTTAAATGAAGAAGGTAATTTTAATCTCTAGCAGACAGGATTATTAACTTCAATTAACTCACACGGTCTAATGAACCTAGAAGCCAACTTTTTAGATGGAACCGTGAAGATTTTTTTTTATAGATAACCATACTTTCTCTTTCTCACCAACTAAAAATTTTATGCAACAAGTACATCTCTTGTTTGCAGAAATTTTTTTGTAGTTCTTGGGCATTTCTCAGGTTCTTCTGAACCTGGGCCCAAACTGTGCACAGCTTACTCATGGTAGTCTCGACTTCAGGGTTATCATCATCAGTATTGGTACAGAAAGAAAACCGTGGATTAAATCCATAAACACAAAAGAGCAGTGACATACCAGTAGAAGAATGTTCTTGATTGTTCAAGGCAAACTCAGCAAGAGACAGACAAGATACCAATTCATCCTGTCTTTCTGCTACATAACATCTCAGCTACTGTTCAAAATTTTGATTAATTCTTTGTTTGACTGTTAGATTGGGGATGAAAAGCAGGTGAAAAAGACAACTCAACACCTAACTGTTTACAAAAAGCTTGCCAAAATTTTGAAACAAATTGTACCTCTCGATCAGATACAATATTCAGGGCCTTTTAGCAATGGACAATGGACACAACTCTCCTGCAGGACATGTCAGAGTGTAATGGCTGGTGATGGAGAAGTGGATCCACTGGACCTGTGTGGATTAAGGCATGGGCCGTACCAGGGAGCGGTTTCCCCTGATATGACTCGTCCACACAGGCTACCAACCAAGGTACAGCGTGGCACAGAAAGGAACAGGCAAGCTCGTAGTCGGGACAGGCAAAAGGTCAGAGCAGGTGGCACAGGAGCATGTTCGGGGACGAAGCAAGGTGTCAGAGGCTGGCGGCACAGGAGCAAGGTCAGGAACGTAGCAAGAAGGTATGGTACACAGAATTCAGAACACACATGAAAACGCTTTCTTTAAGGCTCTAGGAGACACAAAGATCCGGCAGGAGTCAAGGGTCAGTGCCTAGCAATTACCAATTACTGGCGCACTGGCCCTTTAAATCTTAGAGAGCCAGCGCACGCGCACTAGGGGGCTGGTGTGCGCGTGCCGGCAGCCAGAGAGCATCGGAGCGTAGAGAGGTGTGTAGGGGAAAAGCCTCCACATCCCTGTTGAGAGTTGGCCAACAGAACTTCCTTTGAAGCAATTTCCATGAACCCCGAATGCCAGGATGACCTGCTAATGGGGAACAATAAGACTCCTCAATAATAAAGAGGCGAAATTGACTAGATACAAAGATCTTGCCTCTATTAGTCTCTGGAGGGACCAAGCCTTGATTACTCAATATCTCAGAAGTTAAATCAGCAGACACTGCAGAAATAACCACACCTTCTGAAAGAATAGTCTCTGGATTAGAATCGGCTGAGAAGCACTGAAACTCCGAGATAAGGCATTAGCCTTGACATTCTTAGTACCCGGGCGATAAGTAATTACAAAATCAAACCGAGTAAAGAACAAGGCCCACAAGGCTTGATGAGGATTGAGACTTTTGGCAGAATCAAGGAAGATAAAATTTTTATGGTCAGTGGTTACTGCCCCCTCAAGAAAATGTCTCCATTCCTCAAAAGCCCACTTGATTGCCAAAAGTTGTCAATTTCCTATGTCATAGTTTTGTTCAGCTGCGGAAAATTTACAAGAGAAAAAGGCACAAGGATGTACCTTTGTCAATGAAGCAGTTCTCTGTGACAAAACTGCTCCAGCAAAAACTTCAGAAGCATCAACTTCAACAATAGGTTTGGTCTGATCTGGTTGAACTAAAATCGGAGCGGGGATGAAGCATCCCTTAAGATGTTCAAAAGCTGCCTCCGCCTCCAGAGACCAGTTAACCAGACCTGCCCCTTTACGAGTCAAATCTGTCAATGGTCTTGGGACAATAGAAACATTTAAAAAAAAATTCTGTAGTAGTTTGCAAAGCCCAGAAACCATTGTAATGCCTTTAAAGAAGTAGGACGCACCCTGTAAGAAACAGCCTTAACCTTCTCGGATCCATTTTAAAATGTGCTGGAGTTAAGATGTACCCCAAAAATTGTACCTCTTTGACACCAAAGCCACACTTTGATTTAACAAACATCCTGTTTAACAAACAATTTGTTTTGACGCAGTACCTGAAGAACAGAACGTACATGGTCAACATGAGATTACCTATCTCGAGAGAAAATCAGATTATCTAGATAAAATACTAGGAATTTAACCAAAAATTCACAAAAAATGTCGTTGACCAAATTCTGAAAAACTGCCGGTGCATTACTGAGACCAAAAGGCATTACCAGATACTCAAAATGACCCTCAGAGGTATTAAAAGCTGTTTTCCATTCAACACCCTCTTTTATTCTGATCAAGTTATAAGCCCCTCCAAGGTCCAGTTTAGAGAACCAACATGCCCCTGTATTCAGTACTCCTAAACTGTTCTTCGCCCCTGCTTCAGATTAAGGAGCTAAGACTCTGCAAAGGCTGCTCGGTCAGGTTCATCATAAAGAAGGCCCAAAGCAGAAAATAAAGCATCCACAGAACTTAATTCAGGAGCTGAGGAAGGTAAAGGGAATGCCTACTCCTGGGGATCCCCTTGCCGCCATGACATTACAAGTCCTACTCTCTGAACCTCTGTGCTATTAGACTGTGGTCTTAGGCGAAAATACATCTTACAACTTTCCCTGAACACAAAAAAATCTCTTTTGGTCACCGGAAAAGGAAGATTAATTTTTGGTCCACTCGAAACAGCTGGAGGACTGACCCCTGACTGAGCATTAGCAGTTTCCTGAGCCTGAACCCTTTCAGCAAGGGACTGTACTAAATGTTTTATTCCCTGCATTTGCTCTACTAAAGCCGTCATTGCTTCCATCTTAGCAAATGCAGATATGTCGCCTGTGAAAATGTCACATATGGGCAGAGAAGGAGTGACCACTATTCTCGCCCACTCCCCTATCCCTGCCTACTTACATACCTGCCCTAGGCAACGGGTCCATAACCACGTGGACAGACCCTCCCTGCGGGACGTAATTGCCAAAATAATAAGATACAACAATACAGACTAAGGTCAAGAACAGTAGGAAACAGACAGACTAACAAAACTAACACTCACACAATAAGTCAATGTCCACTATCCGCATCAAAAAGCCAGGGGATGAAAGAGTATAAAATCACTAATACCAGAGAGAAGTCGAAAAAACAAGCCAAAAGTCAAAGATGCTGGGTAAACAAGAATAAACAGGGATAAATTGCTAGCTACTGGAGATGGACTCTTTCACAGACATTGAATGAGAGCAAATTTAGCTCAACAGCATTATTCCTGGCATATCAAATACATGACACAATCCCATAAATGCCAAAAATGAATATATTAACATGGCAAAAATAATTTTATAGTTTTATATTTCCCTTAACATACTTGTTTGACATGAGCAACAAAATATATTATCGCAATAAAAATCAAAATATAGAGGAACTTACTAATTACGTAGTTAAAACATTTAATCCTATGTGTTGACAATTACTGCTGGTTGTAGCACTTTTTCCCATATGAAATGATAAAATAAAAATAGTTTATAGAGAAAAAAAAACTGGAAGGAGAAACAGCATGTTACTTAAAGGTAACCTTTAAAGAGAATCTCTATAGGTAGCATGCTCCAAAGCCCGATCAATATTCTATTAGAAGCAAACCATGATTTAATTTCTGAGCCCTAAACATTTAATTTATCATGGCAGTCAGTTATAGTCTCACATCTCTGGAAACACCACGCTGCATGTCCAGCCTATGCCTCAAAGGGTTGATGAATCTTGACAAGCAATTAATAAGATGCCATATCTAAAATACAAATATTAGGTATATATATAAAATGATATAGGGACTTCCACATATATAGAAGCAAGTCCTATACACTCATAGAACTGCATTGCTATTGGTTAGGTACGTATAGTGTAAGGTTAAGTTAGTATCATGGAGGCATTTTTTTTTTAATTTCTGGATCTGTCCCCTAAAACCACCATGTGGATAACCCTAAATCACTATGGGGGACATTTATCATTGTTTGTTTTGGTTAGGGTTCTGAAGGCTTTTTTTTTTTGCTTTAATTTTATGAGAAGCAAATACACCGCCACATATACCACTAGTAGTCTCAGTGATCACCAGGATCAAATGCCAAACTTCAAGCAACTCCCCTGATTGCGGCGGTGCACGTTACCGGTCAAGAAATGAAATTGCAAGGAAACTGTAGCCCGCACTCACCATTCAGGGGTCATTTATTGCTGGAATCAGTGCATGGACACAACTTCTGCAGGTAAGGTTTGGTGAACAGGTGTCTCGGGACAGCACTGTTTCGCGCACCTCCTGCGCTTCCACAAGCCGATACTCTGTTTCTTTCTCAATTCTTGCAATTTTTTTTGCTTTAGTTTTGCTTATGTGCTACATATTTTTTATACTAATACATTTGGAGCACATAAGCAAAATACAAAAGTCTCAGTTAAGACTTTTTTTGCTCGTTTTTTGTGACTTTTTAAAATTGCTCACTTACGGCAGTTTGGTAAGCCAGGTCAGACCTGCAGTAGACTTGCAACTTTTTAAAAGGGATTTGCCACCTTTTTTGCCTATGTGCAACATTCGTACATCATAAATAAGTGGCCACTGCAATGTGAAAACAGAAAACTGCTCAGATTAGGCTGTTTACAACTTTATGGCCGGAGGAAGTACATCACTTGTACGAAACGGAGCTTTGTCGCCCTGATTCCCCCCACTGTATGTCTCCCTTCCTTGTATGTCAGTATCTTTTGCATATGCAATAAAGCAGGAAGATATGAAGTAACGGTGAGTGCCGATTTTTCCTTTGAACTCTCTATCAACTGTGCAACTTTATAATTACCCAGAATGGTTGCACAAATAAGTGTTTAGTCGCAAATGCGACTTTTTGTGCACACGGAGTAAGCAAAAAAAAAAAAGGCTCTAAATACCTTGATAAATGTCCCCTATGTGATTTACTTATTTACTTTTTTTAACTACAGGGTAAGTGTAATATCCATTTATCTGTATTTTGTATTTTCAGCTTTGGGTCCTTTTCAGACATTGTTTATGTCTGTGAAATCACCGAAAAATTTCTCCTGATCTACTAAATAGTTATTAAAACATAGCCTTTATTTTACATTAGTAAAAAACTGATGAAAATAATCAAGAATCAAAATTCAAAAATTGTGCACAAAAGTGTCACACCAACAAAAGACTGGTATAAAGAGCCCAGAGGTATACTCCAATATGATGGGGTATTAACAATGCATATATATAAACCAGAGTAGTGAAAAATGCCAATCGTCAATATCCTTCTGGGGTAGGTACATTGACGATGTGCTGATTATCTGGACTGGACAAAGGGATGAATTTATATCATTTGTACAGGAACTCAACGTCAATGACCTGGGCCTCCATTTCACCTATGAAATACAAGAAAACTCCCCATGCTTTCTTGATGTAGTTCTGGACAAAAACTCCTTTGGTCGCCTAGAGACCTGCGTTTATAGAAAACCTACTGCAGGCAATAGCTTTCTAAAGTGGGAAAGTCACCACACGGTCCCTTTGAAACGTGGCATTCCAAAAGCCCAATACCTTCGTAAGAGAAGAAATTGCTCTAGCAACAAAGCCTTTAAATCTGAGTCTAATAAATTAAGGCAGAGATTCCAAGAACTAGGCTATCCTGACAGGATTCTTAGAAAAGCCTTTAATGAAGCAAATCAAAGGGACCGAGGTACCTTATTAGTACCTAAACCAAAGAAGGAGGAAGTATGTCTAAGAATTAACGGTACCTATGACACAGCCGCAAAGTCCATTCGCCAAATTATCACCCAATTCTGGCCTATTCTTACATCTGATACCTCTATATCTGACTTGGTAGGTGAACGTCCCCAGATTACATACAGATGAGGCAGAAATTTAGCTGATAGATTGATACACAGTCATCTCTCACCTCTGCCCGGAAAATGGACGTGGCTGGATCGGAAGATCACGGGCACATACCAATGTGGGTCTTGCAAGGGTTGTGAATACATTAAGGTCACCAAACACCTTAAAAGCCCACATGATGGTCGTATTTACACCAACCGGGACTTTGCGAATTGTAAGACGCACGGGATGATATACATATGTCAATGTCCTTGCCTCCTGCTATACGTAGGGAAAACCAAAAGGGAGCTGTGTTGTCGTATTCTTGAGCATATTGGCAACATCAACCACAAAAGAGACAAACCGGTATCCAAACATATGTGCTCGACACATGCATCCACTCCTAGAGCACTTTCTTTTCAAGTTCTTGAAGTGGTTCGCTCTAACATCAGAGGGGGCAATTTTGATCAAAGGCTTTTACAAAAAGAAACCCAGTGGATATATAGACTGGGGACAGTAGCCCCAAGAGGCCTAAATAAATGTATTTGTTTCATCTCTTTCATCCAATAGACCTCCTATATGGACCCATTATTTATATATTCTACATTCTATGTTAATGGAGCTGATACCTATACAGCCACACTAGAATTTTCACTGTACCTATGCTTAAATATATACTTTTGTGACAGCCCTTTTTAAAAAAAATCTAAACCCACTCTATAATATATCTCAGTATCCAGGACTACTTTTGAGTGGTAATATATTTTTTGCAAGTCCTCAAATGTATCTTTTGCCTATATTTAGCATTTGATATACATGTTTCACCCAGCAGCAGCTATATGACACACTATTCTTGTTCAGTCCTCCAAAACACTATATATTTGGCATCTCATTATCTATTATCCATAGAAGTTACTCTGTCTACTGTCCATCTATTCAAGATTTATGTTTTATATGTCTACACACAAAATTACACACCTTTATATGGCGATTTGGCATTCACTATTGCTATGTACAATCCCTCGGACTGATAATCATAGGTTCAAATAATCTAATGGATGCTTCAGATCTTTAAAGCAGTTTCCGGCAGCTGGAACGCACATGTGATGTAGCGTTGAACGCACGTACATCACTATTGCGTTATCTTCTGGGTGCCTATGCGCACGGCATGTGGAGCGCTCACGTGATTCGATTTGGAACGCACACGTGATGTGTGCTCCATCCGATCATGCGCAGTACCGCGGCTCCCGGCGTCTTACATCACCGGAAGGTAAGATAACAGCGGGACTTATAAACTTTGCTGTACGGTGAGCTCATCGGCCTGCAGTAATCCATTGAGGGTAGACGCCATCAGTGGGGCTCCTGTATGCCTTGCACACCTGTAGTGGAGGACTCTCATTATGAGCACGCGCTTCGACTGGTGACACATAAGTATCTACCGCCGTGTGCCATTACACACTGTGGCTCTCTACTATCATGTACTTTTGTATTGAAGTTGTGTGCCCAGATATAATGTCTATTTTGAATAATGTATCGCATACTACTGTATTTAGCCATAGCCGGCTGGTTACAGCAGGGTGTACTAGATTAAGGGAGTGCAACATTGTATCTGCTCTATTCTAATTTTCATAGAGTCTCTCCCATCGATATTGTTTTTTTGTGCACTTTTGGACATTATTCATCTTCTATGGCCCCCATTTGAACATCTTATATATATATAAATTCTTTGTATCTATATATATACATATCTGTTGTCTTTTTTGAGGCAGGAATACGTGGCGATACTTGGCTGCAAAATATACACCTTTTATATCTAAGTTTATCTAAGATAAGTTGTCTGACATCTATATGTGTTTCTCTATGCTGCTGAGCTTTCACCTGTTGTATATCTAACTATATATAACTTTACTGGTATATATATATATATATATATATATATATATATATATATATATATATATATCTTACTATTATCTATTTTTGTGCCAAGTGTTTTTTTCTTTCTTTTTTGTCCCTGATGACCCTGCATCTATCAGGCAGGTGAAACGCGTAGAATATTTTAATTCTACTCTTGGAAAACCTTGTGTGTTTTTATATCACATTTTTGAGCAAATTTTTTTGTGTGTTTATTGGTTAATCTAGAGCCCCGGGGTATACACCAGCTTATGTGTTCCATATCTGTTCACCTGTATATATATATTTTTTGTTTTATCCCCTCACTTAGAGAGTGTAGGGCACCCTGTTAAGGAGGTGGGTCCCTCAAAAGGTAGGGACAAAGGGAGGGGTACTCTAGATGATTAGAGGGCACTTTCCCCTGTTCCTCTGGCATCTATAACATCCTATAGCCATATTACATCTGACAAGTAGTACTTATTTACCATCTTACAGTCACTTATACCCCTACTACTCTGGTTTATATATATGCATAGCTAATATTGGAGTATACCTCTGGGCTCTTTATACCAGTCTTTTGTTGGTGTGACACTTTTGTGCACAATTTTTGATTTTTGATTCTTGATTGTTTTCATCAGTTTTTTACTAATGTAAAATAAAGGCTATGTTTTAATAACTATTATTTAGTAGATCAGGAGGAATTTTTCGGTGATTTCTTGTCCTATAATCCTCATGACTATCATTATGATGTCTCTCTGATCACAGTTATTGTGTGATCTGGGATCGGTGAAATATTGTTTATGTCTGAACAGTTTCTGTGTTAATTCTCCCTGGGATGGGAAGAGTTAACCTTCCTGACTTCAGCACTGGGAGGACAAATAAGACCTCTTCAAGTGCTGTTCTGTGCTGGTTATTAGACCTGTACTCTGACCATGTTGGCTTGATGTTCACTATGTCTGTCTGTGCACATATCCTGAGTTTTAACCATTGTTATCTGTCCAGTTTGATATATACAGTAGATTTTAGTCTGCTTTAGTTTAGTACATTTGTCGGGTTTTAGTATTGTTTGTTTTGCATTTGCTTTGTGTTGCCTCAGTCTGTATTCACACTGTGCGTTATGTCAGTCCCGTTATGACCTTGTTTGATCCTGTAACTCCTAGGATAGAATCTTGTTCTGAGCCTTGGGCTAATCCATATATCTAGCAGTGAGTAAGTCTTGTGTCTGCACCCATGTTTGCTTGTATTTAGAATTTTTGTTTCCTCCTAGGCTAGTATCATTATCACACGGGGGAGTGCGCCCACTAGCTAGGAGCCTTTTTGGCTTTAGTATTCATGTCCCTCCATGTTTGGAGGGGGGGGGGTGTCTAGTGTGTTCCCTTTTCTGAGTCCAGTGAGAACAGTGCTCTTGATTTCCTGACTTGTTTAGTGTTCTGGCATTCAGTTTACCTGTTCAACCCCTGCATCTCCTGTTTTTTTCTGCTATATACTTATCCTCATATCTAGTCTTGTTCATGATATCATATCTGCCGTTAATCTTGATTCCAGTTTTTGAACTGTATGTTTGGATGCTATTTCTTGACTTGTTAGTATTTATATATCTGTGTGTTGGTTATTGTATTTCCATTATGTTCCTGACTTGTTCCTGGACTTTGTACAGTTCTGTTTGCTTAGTTGACTTCGACACCCATGCACTTTAGCGCAAGAAAGGGCGGTAATTTCCGTTGTTTAGGGCGGTTGAGCAAGTAGGCAGGGAGAGTGCTTTATAGGGACAGCTTTAGGGTTCACATCTCCCTGTCCCCCAGACATGACAGTAAGTTTTGGGATTGTATCGGTTTCTGGCAAAGAGGGTGTTGAGAGTGCTTAGCAGTGCACTTCTCTTACTGTATATTGCTCATACTTAACACTAAAAAAAAACCTTCTAAATTATGTGGGCACTGCCATATTTACTAAATACATTCACTCATGACCCTGTGTCATCTATTAGGACAGACTTACAGGGTAAGGTTATGGAATTGTATCAGATGCTGGCAAAGAGGGTGTGGAGAGTACTTAGCAGTGCGCTTCCCTTTACTCTCATTTTAATGATTGGTCAGGGTCTGAACCCTCTCTAGGGCATGTCAAAAGTTTTTATAGCGACAGATACACTTTATGTCCATATGAATCATTGCTTTTGTGTAAATACCTTATAAGACAATTTTTTTATTTTTTTCAATGTAATTTAAACGCAAGGATATGTATGTACATATTTTATCTTGCCACAGTATAAACTGTGAGAATAGATTCCAAGTATAAGTAGAACAAGCTACTGATGATAGATTAATGCAGCTATAAGGCATAAGGGTTTTGTATTTTGGTAAAAGATGTGTAATGCTAGCTTCATATCATGATTTGGCCATCCAATGCGCGGATACATCGAAAAAAAATCTCACAATAGAATGTCAATTTATCCTTGAATATCGTAACCAGCTGACTACATTTGGGCCATTTAAATAAATCTGACCAGTGCCAGTCCAAGGACACTTACAACAACATAATATTTTGTGATTTTCTTAATGTAATCATGCATTGGGTGGCCAAATCATAATGTGAACACAGCCTTTGTATGGTTATGCTTTAGGCTAGGTTTCCAACACCTTTTTCTTGCTTATAGTTGTTTACATACAGATTACATGTAGTCTACTGTGTTTTTTTTTCTAATACAGCTCATTAGGTAGACTGGCATATGTGAGTTTAATGATAGTCTATAGGAACATGAAATTGTAACATTGATCTAAACATGGTATAAAACTATCCTTTATTGCCTAATCTCTTGTCTCATGAGAAATGAAGAATACACATGACTCATATGATCTTCCATATGTTCGTTTGTAAACAATCATAATCTATTTTATTAGCTTAGTAGAAGCACATGTTTGCCACACAAGATAATAATCTTATATATAAGCATTTCTGGTAGTCATCCAAAAAATGGTCTCTTATTTTGAGCTTCACTTACATGACATTGTTGGTAATTGTAAATGATTTATTCCTTTTTCCCCCTTCTCTCTGCTGATTAACACTGTAACTTATTCTCTATGTAAAACATTCTGTTAGCTTTGAAAAAGAGATACATAGTGGCTGGAATTCCCATTGTACTGCAGCCAAACATTTAATTTTCTTAAAACAGCATCTTTACTGCTCCCATGCTGCACACTGCATGTTAGAAATATTTACATAACATAGTGCGGTCTGACTAATTAAGGCTGTGTACGCATATCCCAGCTACAGCATGCCAGTGTATTAGATGTTCACACATGGGGGCTACAAGGAAATCTTCAACAAAACAAACTTTAATTTAAAATGTCATTCCGGATTGTGTTCGTCTGACAGGAGCAATATAACATACTCACTTAGCTATTAATGTTAAAGATGCCTTGATATTATAGATTTACCAGCTATAAAAGAAAGATCACCTGGGGTGGAAAATGCATACACTGTTGCTTTATGTGTTGTTTATGCAGCACGTTCTGATTTAATATGTATGATAGATTACGGTCCTGAGCTTTGTGTTCTTACTGTATCTGTCTTAATAATATCCTACTGAGCTGAATGTCCATATTTTTAAATCAAATAAGTATTATGTTTGGTAAAGCAGCCAAAGAATAGGAAGCAAAATCTAGTTTTCAGAACTGAAGGAATATTTGTAAGATCCTTTTTTTTTTCTTTTTATACAAATATTAAAGGGGTACTACAGCGCAGGAACACTTATCCCCTTTACAAAGGATAGGGGATTAGTGTCTGATTGTGGGGTTTCCGGCTGCTGGGACCCCTCGCGATATCCTACACAGCACGCGCAGTCCCCTGGAACAGGGCATGTTGACCCCTGCACCAAGCAGTGGCCGAAATGCCCCCTCATGACAAATTTATCCCACCTTGTATGACATGTGATGAAGTAGGTGCAAGAACACATTACTTGAGCCTGCTCCTGCTCTAATGGCCAGGATGGCAGGAATATCCTAAAATTTTGTTCAATTGCAGCCAAGGCCCTAAAGAAGATACTTAAGTCTCCTATTTGTACTCCTATTACTTTGTGTCTAAGTAAAAAAAAAAAAAAAAAAAAAAAGAAAAAATATTTCTTTACAAAATGCATTATTATGGAGAAATGAACAAACAAAAATCCTGTATATAACTGGTATCACCACATCTGTAACAACCTCAACTATTAAATATTTTTTCATGAGAAAAAAAAATAATCTATGTTCCAAAATGGCAACAATAAAAACTATAGGTTTTCTGGCAAAACTTCACAAGCTACTTTAAAAATGTTCTTGAAAAACTTATGAAATGTTGAATTTTTAATCAATTGGGGTGTCACTGGACAGAGACTTCTCCGAGCTGGAGAGTGAAGTATGCCACCATGCCCTTCTCACCAATCATTCTAATAATCGTTGGGGATCTCAACACTGTGACCCCACCGACTAATCTTTTCACGTTTCTGTGACCTGTCAAAAGTTGTTTTCTTTTAAAATTTAGTATTTCCATAATTATACTGATCCACTGCAAATAGTCAAGTGGACAGTCCTACTAGTGCTTGACAGCTTTCTGTGTATGTGTGCATATAGGGCACTGTCATTCACTTCCCACACACTACTCAGCCTAAAATGAGAAGAGATTTACATGGCTAAAGGACAAGTTATCCTAGAACTTTTCTAACAGAACTACTGTATATATATCAATCTGCTCAGCTCATCCTGCTCTATAACATGCTGCCTGCATATTGGACTGCATTTGCAATAGGACAGGTTCCCTTTAACTGGAGCACTGTTTATGTATATTTTAATAGCCTTTTGTTTCTATAATCTCTTTTATTAGTACTCTATTGTGAAAACTAGAATGTGTTTCCCTGAATCCAATCTTCCTCTTTCCTCTCCCTTTGTAATTCTCCTTCCTGGTTAAAGGGGTATTCCAGGAAAAAACTTTTTTTTATATATCAACTGGTTCCAGAAAGTTAAACAGATTTGTAAATGACTTCTATTAAAAAATCCTAATCCTTTCAGTACTTATGAGCTTCTGAAGTTAAGGTTGTTCTTTTCTGCCTAAGTCCTCTCTGATGACACGGGTCTTGAGAAATGCCCAGTTTAGAAGCAAATTCCCATAGCAAACCTTTTCTAAACTGGGTGGTTCCCGAGACACGTGTCATCAGAGATTTCTTAGACAGAAAAGAACAACCTAAACTTCAGAAGCTCATAAGTACTGAAAGGATTAAGATTTTTTAATAGAAGTAATTTACAAATCTGTTTAACTTTCTGGAGCCAATTGATATATAAAAAAAAAGTTTTTTCCTGGATAATCCCTTTAAGGTTTAATATTTGTAACATTATCTTTCTTTGTATTTCTTTCCAGAATGTTAAATACAAAATATAAAAAAGATAGCTATGTAAGTAATAAAAATAAACAAATCTATACATTCTCCGCATAAGGGATAGTAATAATACTAATAATTTAATGTAACACATCTATTTTTTACTAGATCATCATTTTTTTTCAATAGATGAAACACACATACAATCATAAATAATAAAAGGATATGATATTGTCAAACTATTCGGACTCTTTAACTTTCCATTCCAGCAGCATATCGGAAGAAATGCTGAAAAAGCAATATGAGGCTGGAATTCACATCCTTCAATATTTCCCTGATGTAGGAAATAAGTTGTAATGGTGTGGTCTCACTCACTTACATTTTGACAGGTAAAACGATAGCACATTAGAAATCTATTTTTTAATACTAACGCTCTAATAAAACATATGCAATATGTATGACAGAGAAATTACACACAACCCTGAAAAATGCAAGGTAGTCACACTACATTAAAATGGGAGACCTTGCTCGCAGGATTTCTTGTTAACATGATGAATGGGAAAATTGAGCTGCCTAAAAATGTTAAGTGATGCAGAAATGCTTAAGATAACTTTAGCTCAATGTAGTATGTATTTTTCTGCCATAAGGCAATTCTTTAATAATTCTAACAGAAATCAGTAAAACATATGTATAAGGATGCATTTACTTAGAACAGTTATATCTTCATAGTACCTTTTCCCTGGACTGGACAAGACTTTAGAAAGTTAATGCATCTGTTCAGTGTTCAAAACCAGAGAAAAATAAAGGGGGCATACATTTTCTCTGTCTGGCTTAGGGTGCATTCACACCACGTTTTGTACATACGGGTGCCGGATCCGGCGGGGGAGGGGCAAACCGGGCGCTCCCATACCCCGGCCGGATTAGCCTGTTACTCCATTTTCTTTAATGATCCGACCGGAGTCAAACGGTGACTCTGGTCGGCACAGTTTTGACCCGTATGCGGTTTTGACCGGACCTAAAACCGTAGTATACTACGGTTTTAGGTCCGGTCAGGAAACCGCATACAGGTCAAAACTGAGCCGACCGGAGTCACAGTTTGACTCCGGTCGGATCATTAAAGAAAATGGAGTAACAGGCTAATCCGCTGGGGTGCAAGAGCGCCTGGTTTGCCCCTCCCCCCGCCGGATCAGGCACCCGTATGTACAAAACGTGGTGTGAATGCACCCTTAGAATGACATTCGGCATCACACCAGGTGCTGCTGGACGCAAAATTTACCCCATAAGGAACTATGTAATTGGTTAGCTGTGAAGCACAAGAGGGAAGTTGTAAGGGCCTGATCAAGTAAAAAATAAAAAATAAAAGGATCATTTTTTGGACCTTCCTCTCACAGTGGTCAAGCCTTGTAATAGGCTGAAAAAATTGACCTAAAGCACAAAAACAACAATTTTTTATAGCCATTTGCTCAAAAAATGGCTGATTTTAACGTGCGTGGACATGGCCTAAAGGGAATCTGTCATCATTGTCACCCTCACTAACCTGCTACAGACATGTAGTGCAGGTGACAACGATACTTACCTATCTCCGATCTGTGGTCCCGTTTGTTATCTTTCTTATCCTGCCCAGCTGCCACCAAAATAGGGCAAATTACAGATACATGAATTAACAGTAATATATATTTTACATTTACTTTTACAGATATTATAAAGTTTTATATTTCAATATTTTGTTATACTTGATGTATTACCCATTTTTATATCCTATAAACATGAATTATTTTGTTTAAACTATGGCCCTCATTTACTATTGCAAACCTGACATGTTTTGTCAGGTTGTGCCCCAGATTCTGTCGCATTGCGCCAGAAATTCTGTCTATGCCAGATTGTGCGCCAGAAATTGTGCCAGAATTGAATAAACCCCGATTAACTCTCCATTTTGCTAAGAAAACAAAAAAGGGGCGTGGTCACTGTGAAAAGGGGCGTGTTTCCAACATTTTCACAAAAAACCAACATATTTACTAAGTTTTCCACTTAAAATGGGGTGGATTTGAGCTGGGAAAACCAGACAGATCAGAGCATGTGTAAAAAAAGCAAAATGTAGGGAAAGTGGAAAATGTAGGGAAATCTTAGTAAATACCATGGAAAATAAATTGTAGGGAATTAAAACCCACAAAGAAACCTACACTCCACTGTACTATATGTTCCCCCTCAATGAAGACAGCACAGGTAACTTACATAAAGATCATCCCCTGATCATCATCTGTCAGTATACTGTATTCACTATTGACCTTTATATTTTACTAAATTATAGTTATATATATTTTTATTCTTAAAGACATTTTACATTCAGTTATAGGCTACATTTTAGTAAATTTCAAAGTAATAAGAACGTCGTTTTGATATATAAATAGAAAGCTTTAACCAACTGGTTATGCAAATTTGAGTCATTATTTTTAAAAATTATTTTTATTTTTTAGCTTACAGTTTCAGGTGAAAATATGTTATATATCCTCAAGCAATGCATAATGTGATAGATTTCTCAGCAGCAGCTTGTTGGTATGATGAGAGGTGACATCTAGGAGACCTTTCATTTTCTGTCCCATGTTAATATCAGCATTTCTAAGCTAAAGTGAAATGTAACAGATAACTCCTATGTTTAAAGAAATGATTTGTATAAAAGTTTATTCCCCATATTTGATAAACTACAATGTACTGTACTATGTTTAAAGGGGTATTCCCGGCCAAAACTTTTTTTTATATATCAACTGGCTCCGGAAAGTTAAACAGATTTGTAAATTACTTCTATTAAAAAATCTTAATCCTTCCAATAGTTCTTAGCTTCTGAAGTTGAGTTGTTGTTTTCTGTCTGACTGCTCTCTGAAGACTCACGTCCCGGGAGCTGTGCAGTTCCTATGGGGATATTCTCCCATCATGCACAGCTCCCGGGATGTGACATCATCATTGAGCAGTTAGACAGAAAACTTCAGAAGCTAATAACTATTGGAAGAATTTAGATTTTTTCAATAGAAGTAATTTACAAATCTGTTTAAAGGGGTACTCCGGGGCTTACACATCTTATCCCCTATCCAAAGGATAGGGGATACGATGTCTAATCGCAGGAGTCCCACAGCTGGGGACGCCCGGGATCATGCACGGGGCACCCCATTTGTAATCAGTCCCCGGAGCGTGTTCGCTCCGAGTCTGATTACTGTCGACCGCAGGGCCAGCAGCGTGTGACGTCACGCCTCCGCCTCCATACGACGTCACGCTCCGTCCCTCAATGCAAGCTTACGGGAGGTGGCTTGATAGCTATCACGCCCCCTCCCGTAGGCCTGCATTGAGGGGCGGAGCGTGATGTCACACAGGGGCGGAGGCGTGACGTCACACGCCGTCGGCCCTGCGGTCGCCAGTAATCAGACCCGGAGCGAACACGCTCCGGGGACTGATTACAAATGGGGTGCCCCGTGCATGATCCTAGGCGTCCCCAGCTGCGGGACTCCCGCGATCAGGCATCTTATCCCCTATCCTTTGGATAGGGGATAGGATGTGTAAGCACCGGAGTACCCCTTTAACTTTCCGGAGCCAGTTAATATATATAAAAAAAGGTTTTGCCTGGAATATCACTTTAATGTACTATGTTTTAAGACCATCCAGATACAATCCTCATCAGCAGCCGAGTACTATCAGGGTGGAAAGGTTCATGGATTTTGGTTCTTACCTTAATGATACCAGTCTGTGGTCACCCCCAGACTAGAGCATAATTTTAGATGCTCCAGTTCTAATGGTACCAGGCTCTTCCCAGTACTCCTTGTGGTAGTGCGTACCAAGGCAATATGAAGGGTGTCAATGCTAAGAATAAGCCACCCTGGTAATGGAATGCCAGTAATAAGTGAAATTAAAATTTTTTTTTACATTTAAGACATAAAATACTCTGTTGTAATACAAACTCCTTACATTTTTCTTTTATTAAGAGAAGAATAGCAATGATAATCAATATAGTCCATTAAATCATAAGCATTTCTCAGGCTATAATGACTTAGTAAAAATAAACAGGTAAAAGAAACAACTATAATGCTAAGCTTGCCTTCGTCTTGCACAGGAGATGAATTTGCATAATACCTGATAGCAGAATGTATGGCACAGTCTTGTGCCCCTTCTGCTCTTGGTCAGCAAACCCCATTCCCACCAGATACAGCATAAGCCAATGCTGTATAAAGCATTGCTAGCTTACTTGTATTGCATATATTGCTCAGCCCAGTAAATCTACTAACAGTAAACCAGACATACATAAAGCTTTGCCCCTTGCATACACAACTCTATGCAAAGTGTGTAGATCAATGCACGGGAGAGTATTTAGAATTTATTATGAGATTTCAGATAATGTCAATGAAATTGAATTAAAGCAAATAATTTTTGTACCTTAATTTCTACACTTTTATCCCTTAATTTCTACACTTAATTTCTACATTTTCAAGTGATCACCTAGAAGTCAGTGACTGAAATTTTTTTTGTTTAAATTCAGAGACTAATATGCTGTCCCCACCATGACTAATAAACACAAAATTAATGTACCGTATATACTCGAGTATAAGCCGACCCGAATATAAGCCGAGGCCCCTAATTTCACCCCAAAAACCCAGGAAAAGTTATTGACTCGACTATAAGCCTAGGGTGGGAAATACATCATCCCCCTGTCATTAACACCCCCGTCATCATCACCCTGTCATCATCCAGACCCTCGTCATCATCACCCTGTCTTCATCTAGACCCCCATCATCATCACCCTGTCATCATCCCCCCCCCTTCATCATCACCGCCTGTCAATCCTTTCAATCAGTGGCCATCAGCTGTCCGGGCATGCTGGGAGTTGTAGTTTTGAAACATCTAGAGGTCCACAGGTTGAAGACCACTGCCGGGCCTTCGTCATCATCCAGACCTCCCCTTTAGTTTTCTACTCACCTCCCCTCAGTGGGAAGGAAGGGTGGGCTGGTCTGGGCCATCTATGCTGCAGGGACCGTCCGGTGGGGATGGTTAGTCATTCTGGGCTGTATATTTCTCCGCTCACTCAGGGCCCAGCCCTGGACTAGTGACGTTGCCTTGACGACGACGCACAGGGATGACCCTGCGCGTGAACGTCCCTGTGCGTCATCATCAAGGCAACGCCACTAGTCTGGGGCCGGGCCCGGAGCAGAGGGCCTCCCGGTGAAGATGGAAAGCCCGGAGCAACTAACCCTCCCCACCGGATGGTCCCTGCACCATAGATGGCCCAGACCAGCTCACCCTTCCTTCCCACCGAGGGGAGGTGAGTAGAAAACTAAAGGGGGGGGGGGGATCTGGATGATGACGAAGGCCCGGCAGTCGTCTTCAACCTGTAGACCTCCAGATGTTGCAAAACTTCAACTTCAAGCATGCCCAGACTGTCAAGGCATGCTGGGAGTTGTAGTTCTGCAACATCTGAAGGGCCAGATGTTACAGAACTACAACTCCCAGCATGCCCGGGCTGTCTGGGCATGCTGGGAGTTGTAGTTTTGCAACATCTGGAGGTCCGCAGGTTGAAGACCACTGAAAGGGATTGACAGGCAGAGAGTTCACTCGAGTATAAGCCAAGGGGGGCATTTTCAGCACAAAAAAATCGTGCTGAAAAACTCGGCTTATACTCGAGTATATACAGTATGTTACGAGCGAGAGCTCTTTCTGAGGGTTCCTTGTTTACTTCAAGCACAGGCAACTAATATTTTGTTTTGAAGAAGTAACTACCATTTCAAGTAATTTCCACACAAAATGTTTCCCACAATGCACAGTAATAAAGGATGGACAATAGGAGACAACCATATCAAGAATAAAGACGTGTCAATCAAAAGACATGTATAGAAGGCAGTTTGTAAAATATTACAAGAGTAGGCAATGGGCACAAAACTTAAACCAACTCCCTACTTTCAAGTACAACTGAGCGAGAGAAAATCCCTGAGGCAAAATAAAAGTGGCTAGGGGCATAGTTAGTAAGAAAGGACACCACACTTCCTTACCTTCCATCAAAGTTTCTGTCACATCCCCTATGCTTAACTACCAAATATTTAAAGGGAATAATAACAATGAGCAATGATTTCCATTAATTATCAGTGGGACGTCTGATATTGTCATTAAGTGGAGCACTATTAGCACTTTATTCTTCATTCTCAGGATTTTTGGGGGTCCCAGTGATTGAACAAACACCAATCATAATGTGATGGCATAGTTATGTGCCATTACATTATGAGAAAAAAATATTTTTTTTAAATGTTTTTTTTTTTTACTTTTTCACTTTAAGGCAAAATTATGGCTTGTTTGTTCATTTCTAAGATGGTGCAGGAGCCACATATTTAGTTTGGAGCTCGTGAGAACAATGGGTCCAAGCCTTTCCTTAAAATGAAATAGCTAACTCCCCCACATATTATGGCTTATATTCAGATGAATATGGCAACCTCATAGATCCACGTGGCATCTATCTGTAATAGGGCATATATAAAAATGTATAGGTGGCACAGTGTACATCCGTGGGAACAAAAGTACATGTAGTGCCAATAAATTAGACAGTTATACTGTAAATGATGTTTATTAGATGTAAATTTTACTTAATATCAATCCCTATACTAAGAGACTGTGTTATCAGTAAATGTAGAAAAACAATTGCCACTCTGAGCACATTATATTCAATTACTGATGATAAAATAAAATATTAACTTTATGAATTTTTGTTTTCTTTCAATATTAGAGAAACAACATGATAACCAGAGATCCTATCTATCTATCTAGCAGATAAATGCGCAATAGCACTCCGATGTGGTGAATCAAATAAGTGGCTTTATTTTTATCAACAGGTGCGGGACGTTTCGGTCACCTAGCGTGACCTTTGTCACATGAGGTGACCGGAACGTTGCGCACCTGTTGATGAAAATAAAGCCACTTATTTGATTCACCACATCGGAGTGCTATTGCGCATTTATCTGCTGTATTGTGTGGGGGCTCAGGACCAGAGCCTGACCGCAGTCTGTACCTGTTCTCCCTCAAGTTTGCTGCCCTCTTATCTATCTCTTTTATTTGACGTTCATATAACATCACATTTTTCTTCAATAATTACATTTTTATACCACACTTTAAACTGATTATATGTCACAACTTTTTATGGAGAGGATGGGAAGGAATCACACTTTGTAAAGTTTAACAGATGTTTTCTGAAATATGAAGAAAATGACATCTGTGCAGATTGACATAAAGAGTTTGTTTGCATAGTAGCGCTAATCATTTGGACTGTTACAGTATTAACATTTAACTAAAACTAATATGTATTTTTATGGTTATATTTCTCTTATATATTTATTGTAAATGCACTTTACTTACTTTAATACTTATGTACAAGCCATAAAGTAATGAAATAGTGGCCCTCATTTACTAACATAATTCCAACTCTTTTTTGTCGGGTTTTGCGCCAAAATTCTGTAGCACGGAATGTGCTACAGAAAAAACCCGACAGAATCTAAGTCACTCAGAGTGAAAAAAAAAACAGCTACAAAATGGGCGTTATTTTCGGGAAAAGGGGCGCGTTCCCTACATTTCAGACAAAATCACTCGTCTTTTCCTAAAACCACTCTGAAATTTTTTTTTTTGCACAGTTGAATTTTTAAGCAAGGTTTTAGCTTTATTAACAAATGTTTTCAACAGAGTCTTTTTAACACTTTTTTTTCCTATCGTTTCAGTAATGATGGTGATTCCCCCCCCCAAAAAAATAAAAAAATAAATAAATATATATATATATATATATATATATATATATATATACACACTCATTTAATACATCTACATATGTGTGTCTCCCTCCTTCCTCAGGTCCGAGTTACAGTGTGTGGATACAGTACTTTATATATACATATTTCCAGGAATACATTAACCCATGAAACCTTTGAAGTTTGCCAGGTCTGAATGCCATTAGAGGCTGAGTATGACGTCAGCCTCCAGGGTTTATTGGTGGTGTATAGGAATGAATGGGCTAGATCTATAACATTGTGAATTTTTTGCCCATTTAAATCAATGGGACATTTGTGGTTTATGGAGATCTTGTGGCAAACAGGGTAGAAAGCTAAGCAGCAGTGTTCTGGTAGTAATGTGCATGGGAGACCCTGGTGTGAGTTCAATTCCTGGGTTGATGTACAGTGTTGGGATTATACTTTAATTAGGATAGACTTATATGGGTCAATTGATAGTTAAGAAAGTGTTTGAACTGTGCGAACTAGGTCAATTGGATACTAAATGGGCACCTAGGTTAATTGAAAAAGGAGGTAATGTGGGGTATCCAATTGACCTAGTTCCCATGGTTCAAAAAAATCATGTCTATCCTAATTAAAGTATAATCCCAACAATCTAGATCAACCTGGAAATTGAATTTACACCAGGGTCTCCCATCCACTTTACAACAAGGGCCCAACAACAAGTTTTCTACCCTGTTTGCCGCAAGATCTCCATAGACCACAATGGGCAAAAAATCACAATGTTATAGATAGAGATGAGCGAACTTACAGTAAATTCGATTTGTCACGAACTTCTTGGCTCGGCAGTTGATGACTTATCCTGCATAAATTAGTTCAGCTTTCAGGTGCTCCGGTGGACTGGAAAAGGTGGATACAGTCCTAGGAAAGAGTCTCCTAGGACTGTATCCACTTTTTCCAGCCCACGGGAGCACCTTAAAGCTGAACCAATTCATGCAGGATAAGTCATCAACTGCCGAGCCAAGAAGTTCGTGATGAATCGAATTTACTGTAAGTTCGCTCATCTCTAGTTATAGATCTAACCCATTCATTCCTATACACCACCAATAGACCTTGGAGACTGACGTCATATTCAGACCTGGTAAACTTCAAATGTTTAATGGGTTAATGTATTCATGGAAATATGCATATATAAAGTACTGTAACTCGGATTTGAGGAAGGAGGGAGCTTCTCAGAAATGTGTAGTCCTACCATGTATTGCCACTTTATATGATTTTCAATAAAAAGCAATTACGAATCCATACCCGAACCCTGTGTCACCACGCAGGTATAGCGCTCCAGTGCCAAAGTCGGATATTCACTGGAAGGTCAAGGAAACCCCTGCTGGGATTCCCACCACCCACATTTGTACTTCTGTAGAAGAAACCCTATTACAGAAATAAACCTGCCTGCGACAGAATTTACAGTGCAACAGAAAACCCTGCAACAGAAATTACCGTGCGACAGAACCATGCGACAGAAATTACCGTGCAACATAACTTTTCCCTGTGACTAAAAATATCGTGAAAAGTGCGACAGATTAGTAAATACCAAGTGAAAAAAAAAGGTTGAAAACACAAAAAAGAAACACAAACCAACACTCCACTCTTAGTAAATGAGGGCCATTATGTTTTGCCAAGATGTACAACATATAAAAAGTTTTTGAATCTGACAGTGCCCAGTACAGCCAGTATGTCTTATACAGATAGAGACACACAGGAAAAGGCTCTATGGAAATCTAGATGCAATATAGAAATGAACAATTATGTATTGATCACAGTAATATTTCAGTGCTATGTTTCCTAATGTGGAAAATATCTTCTACTAATGTGATCTCCAACAAGGAGTTTTTTTACTAAAATGAATGGTTTCTTTCAATTAAACACCAGGAAGTGACATAGTGACAATTGTGCCTTAATAGTTACACCATATTTGTCATATATGGTTGCCATAGTGACATGATGCGACACCACTAATATTGTCTTGTTTTATTTGCTAATAGAACTTTCATTAATGGATTTTCCTTTTTTTTTCCTCTTTTTTTAAACAGAGTCAAGGTAATAGCAAAATAAAAGGAAGTCATGCTCACCTACCACATGTCTCCACAGCTGTCATTCTGTCGGCTCCTGGTCCCCGACGGTCATCATGGATCGAAACATCATTTAATAATTTGTTGGATTGCTAAATTTGAGGAATAATACTACACATTCTCTATGTCATATGACTACCAAATGTATTTCTAATTTGTATAACTGATTGGGACACTATTCGAGCACCATGATTTGAAAAGAGAGTGCCATGTATCACTCACATTGAAAATATAAAAGAGTTATGATTTTAAGAAGGTGAGGAGGAAAAAACGAAAATGCTAAATCAAAATGGGCTGTGTCATTTAAGGGCTTAAAAAAAATCTCTAAATAAAACATCCACAAAGAAAATAAATAGAGGTGGCACTCACACAAATTGGCATTATTCCAGCTCCAAATCTCCAGGGGGGAGATTCATCAAAACCTGTTTGCAGAGGAAAAATCTACCAGTTGCACATAGCAACCAATTTGATCTCTTCTTTGATTTGTAAAAAAGCCTTTTGAAAAATAAAAGAAGCAATGGGATTGGTTGCTATGTACGACTGGTCAATTTATCCTCGGCGCAGGTTTTGATTAATCTTCCCCATAGTGTGCAAAGGTAGACAAACAAGCAGTTGCCTCTCACTGAGCGACAGCAGTTTCACAGCTTGCGCTTCTTCCAGCTCATATTATAAATCAGGACATTAGCACCTCTTAAATACATCAGGAGCACTGTAGTCATAGTGATCCAACTAACACCAAGTCTAAAAACCATAAGTACATCCCACATATACAATACAAAGCAATATAGAACATTACACAAACAACTACAATAGTGTACTAATATCCGTTAGAAACCGCCGCAGTAAAATCGCGGCATCCCGAACAGCTTGCCGGACAGGAGGAGGATCCCTACCTGCCTCCTTGCTGTCGGATCGCCGAATGACTGCTCCATGCCTGAGATCGAGGCAGAAGCAGTTGAGCTGCGATAACACTGATCAATGCCATGCTATTGCAGGGCAGTGATCATTGTAGGTCATCAGTGTGTGCAATGTTGTAGTCCCCTATGGGAACATTGAAAATAAAGTGTTAAAGGGGTATTCCAGGATTTTTTTTTATTTGACTATGCTACAGGGGCTGTAAAGTTAGTGTAGTTCATAATATAGTGTCTGTACCTGTGTGTAACAGTTTTCTCTCAATTCTTCTGTGTTTTTCACCCCAATATTTATTTTAAACAGCATGAAAAAATACTGTTGTCTCAGATTTTTCCCAGGTTGCAATGCAGCCGAGACCTGACTTACTAGTCAGCTGATGACATGGAGCCTGTCTGCTTCAATGGGAGGAGTGATCGCTTGGTGGGGGAGAGATCAATCTGCAACTAATGCAACGGCTGTAGGCACCCTGATTGAAAACCACAGGTCTTTTGAATGGATGCAGCTCATTTATGTTTCAATGGGTGGGGTGGCTGATGTGTGAGAAGGAGGAAAATGGAATTATGGGATTTGTAGTAAAAAAATAAAAATTAAACAGGAAATACCAGTTCACAAAAAGCTAGCCACAGTATTATGGTAATCTCACAACATAGCCATTTAGCCCAAGACAAGACAGATCCTTCCTAAGCATGTCCATTACTGCCTGCCAGGTACGTACTAAAATCACCTTATGGTGGATAACCCCTTTAATAAATCTGATTTATCCCCTTACCTAATAAAGGTTTGAATCAACCCCCTTTTCCCATTAAAAAAAAACCTGTAAAAAAAAATGAAAATAAACATATGTGGAATCACCGCGTGCGTAAATGTCCAAACTATAAAAATATATAATTAATTAAACCACACGGTCAATGGTATACACCTAAAAAATAAATAATGAAACCATTAAAAAATGAATAAAAATTGATCAAAAAGTTAGATCGAAACAAAAATGGTACTGATAAAAACTTCTGATCATGGCGCAAAAAAAGGAGCCCTCATACTGCCCCTTATACAGAAAAAGTAAAAAAAGTTATAGGGGTCAGAAGAGGACATTTTTCAACATATTAATTTTGGTGCATGTAGTTATAATTTTTTTTGTAGTAAAATAAAATCAGACCTATATAAATTGGGTATCCTTGCGACCATATAGACCTACAGAATGAATATCAGGTGCAATTTTTACCGAAAACTTCACTGAGTAGAAACGGAAGCCGCCAAAAATTACAAAAGGATTTTATTTTTTCAATTTTGGCCCACAAATAATTTTTTTCTGGTTTTGCTGTAGATTTTGTAGTGAAATTGTTAGTGGTATTACAAAGTAAAATTGTTGGTGCAAAGAACAAGCCCTCATATGGATTTTTAGATGGAAAATTTTAAGTGTTATGATTGTTAGAAGGTGAGGAGGAAAAAAACTAAAGTGCAAAAATGAAAAATCGCCAAAGAGGGAAGGGGTTAAGGTTGGTGTTAGCAATTGGCAACAGGAGAGGCAATATGGTACATGGGGGGGGGGGGTTAAGGCAGGTAGTATATTCTAGAAAACAGACATGGGACTGGATAAACAGTATAGCAGATACAGGAAAGCCCGCCTTCACTAGGAACGAGACACGCTCAGACACAGGATGATGCTAAAAGCTGATATGTGAGGGTAGAATAGGAACAGCTCGCACTGACCTTTACATTTTTGAAGAGCATGGCTGGCCTATATAAGCAATAGCAGTAACTGCAGGAGGATAGCAGTGGTAACCAAGTGGGGCCCAAAGCCCAGGGCAGAGGAGGGAGGAGTGCCACCATAATTTAGATGCCAAAAACAACATGGGAACCAAGGCAAAGACACCAGTGGGAGATACCTACCAGCTTTATAGTCTGCTTGTCTTATTATGGTAGCTGTGGTGACATTCAGAAGGCCCCAGGCTACCATATCAACTGAGTGGAACTCAGCTATTGCATTATGGGGAAGGGGAGCAATCAGGCCCCAAAAGTGACTTGCATCCAGTGGCTCAATGTTTAGGTGCTGCTAACCACATTAACAGTGACATTTAGGTTAAATGTCTGGCATTAGAGCCATTAGCTGCTGAAAGTTATAATGACTGAAAGTTTAAATAGGCACTGTCAAATACAAAAACCTTTTATATGTTGTACATCTTGGCAAAACATTAAAGGGGTGGAAAACATTTTTTTTAATTAACTGGTGCCAGAAAGTTAAACAAATTTGTAAATTACTTCTATTTAAAAATCTTACTCCTTACTCCTTCCAGCTGCTGAATACTAGAAAGGAAGGTGAGTTGTTCTTTTCTGCCTGACCACTCTGCTCTCTGGTGACACTTTTGTCAGGAACTGTCCAAAGCAGGAGCAAATCTTCATATAAAACTTATCCCGCTCTGGACAGTTCCTGACATGGAGAGAGTTGTCAGCAGAGAGCACTGTGGTCAGACAGAAAATAAATTCAAAAAGAAAATAACTTCCTGTGGAGCATACAGCTGCTGATAAGTACTGTAAGGATTAAGATTTTTAAATAGAAATACTTTACACATCTGCTTGACTTTCAGGCACCAGATGATTTAAAAAAGAAAATTGTTTTCACCGGAGTACCCCTTTAACCTTTCTAATATACTTCAAAAGAACATCTTTTTTCAACCATACTAACATTTTATTTCCTTTTTTTTATAAAAAATCATGGCTTATAAAATCATGGCTTTGTCCAAGCACAGGCATGGACAAAGTCCAGTAAGTGAGGGTGAGCTAGCTAGGACAGGAGAGAGCACAATGGAGTACTATCAGACAGTAGAGAACACAGAGGAGTCCTATCGGACAGGAGAGAGCACAGAGGAGTATTATCAGACAGGAGAGAGCACAGAGGAGTACTATCAGACAGGAGAGAGTACAGAGGAGTACTATAAGACAGGAGGGAGCACAAAGGAGTACTATCACACAGTAGAGAGCACAAAGGAGTACTATCAGACAGGAGAGCGCACATAGGAGTTGTCATGACCGACTGGGGGGACAGGGAGAGTGAGCCCTAAACTGACCCTAAAACTGCTCTCCCTGACTACTTGCCCATCCACCCTAAATGGTGGATCGACAACTGGGCGCCGGTCCCTTCCTGCGCGAAAGTGCAGTGGCGTAAAAACACATAATATACATAGTCGGTCACAAACCAGAACAGAAACAGAAAACTACTAGACAAACAGATATACCAGACAGAATTCAAATGCTAACAGGGCAGAATATAAACTCACAAACAGAGCAGAATATAGAGAATTAACAAACAGTTAATAAACCAGATATCAGATAAACAGCAGGCATGATAAAATGAACAACACTAGGCATGAAATGAGTATACAGCCGAATCCAGGAGATGAAGGGGATAAACAGAAGATCTGAGAGCCAAAACACTAAACTGAACAGGTAACATACAACACTGTTCCCGAAAACAACACCCATTTTGTAGGGTTTTTTTTTCACTCTGAGTGATTCAGATTCTGTCGGGTTTTTTCTGTCGCACATTCTGTCGCATGTTCCATGTGACAGAATTTAGGCGCAAGACCCGACAAAAAGAGTCAGAATCATGTTAGTAAATGAAGGCCAATGTGCGAACCCGACAGAATCTGAATCCCACAGAGTGAAAAAAAAACACCTACAATATGGGCGTTGTTTTCGGGAAAAGGGGCGCGTTCCCTACATTTCAGCCAAAATCATTCGTCTTTTCCTAAAACCACTCTGAAATTCATGAATAAAGTTTCAGAAAGCGGAGAAAATTCTCTGGCTGTTTGCTTTTATTTTTAAGCAAGGTTTTAGCTTTATTAACATTTCAGTAATGATGGTGCTTCCAAAAAAAATAAAAAATAAATAAAAGATATATATACTCATTTATTACAGCTATCTATATGTGTCTCCCTCCTTCCTCAGGTCCAAGTTACAGTGTGTGGATACAGTACTTTATCTATACATATTTCCATGAATACATTAACCCAGTGCTTCTCAAATAGTGTGGGGGGGGGGGGGGGTCGCGATTCTCCGTAAATGGGGGCTCATTTGACCTCGGCAAATACTGTCATATTGGATGTCTAGATATGATTATCCGACTCACTCGCAAGCGGCGTCCCACACGGCGTCGGTTGGCTAGCAACTCTACGGCTGGATCTTACTTACGGCCCTGGGTTGTCAGTGTGGCTGCCTGGGAGAGGCGCTTTGAACTCCGGCGTGGCGCGCTGCTACGTTCAGACGTGAGGTCACGTCACCGGGTGACGTGGCCTCACGTCTAAGCACAGCAGCCCACCATGTCGGAGTTCACTGTGCCATCGAGCAGTGCGCCCGCCGCCCTGCTCTCTCTCGTACAGGCCCTGCTTGTCCTCAGGTACAGATCCCTGCTTGTCCTCCATGTAAAGAGCCCTGCTTGTTGTCAGTGTACAGAGCCCTGCTTGTTGTCAGTGTACAGAGCCCCGCTTGTTGTCAGTGTACAGTACCCCACTTGTTGTCAGTGTACAGAGCCCTGCTTGTTGTCAGTGTACAGAGCCCCGCTTGTTGTCAGTGTACAGAGCCCTGCTTGTTGTCAGTGTACAGAGCCCCGCTTATTATCAGTGTACAGAGCCCTGCTTGTTGTCAGTGTAAAGAGCCCTGCTTGTTGTCAGTGTACAGAGCCCCGCTTGTTGTCAGTGTACAGAGCCCTGCTTGTTGTCAGTGTACAGAGCCCTGCTTGTTGTCAGTGTACAGAGCCCTGCTTGTTGTCAGTGTACAGAGCCCTGCTTGTTGTCAGTGTACAGAGCCCCGCTTGTTGTCAGTGTACAGAGCCCTGCTTGTTGTCAGTGTACAGAGCCCTGCTTGTTGTGAGTGTACAGAGCCCCGCTTGTTGTCAGTCTACAGAGCCCTGCTTGTTGTCAGTGTACAGAACCCTGCTTGTTGTCAGTGTACAGAGCCCTGCTTGTTTTCAGTGTACAGAGCCCTGCTTGTTATCAGTGTACAGAGCCTCATATACGATAATAAGGATACAGTGTTATGCAGAGGTGTACTTATAACAATTTTACAGACAAATGATACTATTTACAGTTGCGCGGGGGGCGCAAAATGTTTTCTTCTTCCTAGGGGTGGGGGGGGGGGCATGACAGAAAATAATTGAAAAGCACTGCATTAACCCATTAAATATTCAGCCGGGTCTGAATGCCATTGGAGGCCTCCAGGGTCTATTGGCGGTGTATAGGAATGAATGGGCTAGATCTATAACATTGTGATTTTTTGCCCATTGATATCAATGGGCACATTCTGGTCTATGGAGATCTTGTGGCAAATGGGGTAGAAAGCTAAACAGCAGGGGCCTGGTAGTAAAATGGATGGGAGACCCTGGTGTGGGTTCAATTCCCAGGTTGATATACAGTGTTGGGTAGATACATTAAAGGGGTTCTTCACTGCCCTTGTCCTCTGGAACTCTGCTCACAGCATCCAGAAGTTTATTACTCCTGATGCTGTGTGCAGGCTTCCATGTTCAAGGCTGCCCCCTTAATGAAAGTCTATGGAAAGGGGGCGTGCCACTATTTATGATTTTTTATAAAAAGCAATTACGAATCTGTTCCCGACTCCTGTGTCACCACGCTGGTGTAGCGCTCCAGGGCCGAAGTCGGATATTCACTGGAAGGTCAAGGAAACCCCTGCTGGGATTCCCTCCTCCCACATCTGTACTTCTGTAGAAGAAACCCTGCGACAGAAATAAACCTGCCTGCAACAGAATTAACAGTGCAACAGAAAACCCTGCGACAGAAATTACCGTGCGACAGAACCATGCAACAGAAATGACCGTGCAACAGAATTTTTCCCTGCAACTAAAAATATTGGGAAAAGTGCAACAGATTAGTAAATACCAAATGAAAAAAAGGTTGAAAACACAAAAAAGAAACACAAACTGACGCTGCACTCTTAGCAACTAAGGACCATTGTGTTTTGCCAAGATGTACAACATATAAAAAGTTTTTGAATCTGACAGTGCCCATTTAAGGTTCTTTGAATGCAGTAATATGAAAACAAAAAATAAAATACGACTATTCTTAAATAACTACAGCACCAAAGTGTTAAATTCTCATTAAAATACTCATATCCATTAAAATGAACTGTAATGAATAAGCAAACATAAAGGGTCTCACAAGTAAAATAGCCTTCATTTACCTTTCAATATATTTCAGTGAATATAGCAAGTTAGTTTTTTTTTTTTTTACATTATTTTCTTAACACAAATTTGAAATAGAAAAGTAAACAAACAAACCTTAACTATGTAAAGCCATGGCTAAGGTTGCGTCTTCGTATCTTATTCCCGTGATAAGATATATCAGTATAGTCTGGAGACCCTCTTTCCATTAATATAGTCATTACTTTTTTACACAATACATGTAATGATTCTTAGTCTCAACATGGACTTCCTGTCTAATTGAAACAATGTATTAATTACCTCGGCATCAATTAAAGCATGATAAACTCTCAGTGCTATCTCTGGAGGACTCAATGGTAATAAAAGATTACAGACATAGTTACAAAAATGTGTGTAAAGAAGGTAAGAAATGCACATAAAACTGACAAGGATAACCTGTTAGAATTAAAGTTATTTACACAGCAGTTATAACTATTAAATACAAATAATATGTAGATTTTTTTTACAAATATACCTATGTCAGGAATGTCTTGTATCCTGCTTATGATAAAACAATGTTTTATAGAAATATTTAATGTATTTACTGCTTGTTTGTATGAATTCACTATAGTTATTTTTCAGTCTTTCTGGAATATTTAAACTGGTGATGAATGAGCAGTGAGAAAGGAATTGGAGAGCAATTCATCAACAATGAAACTATGAAGAGTTGCTGCTATTATCACTGTATAGTTTTTCAAGTACTATGCCATAATGGATAGGCAGCATTTTATCCAGAAATTCGAAGAATTACATATCCAATAATAAAAAAAGAAAAAAATATATATTAAATGGCCTCTTATGAAAAGCACAGCTCCCAATAGCAGTTTGTTCAGGTAAATTAAGAGGAAACTTATATTTTGGATAACTACATCTTAATATTTCCCTCAGAATATCAAAAATATCCTTAGAAATGTCCTTATCAAAAGAAGATGGCAGAAAAATGTATAATACATCTAATGAGCTTTCAAACAATGTGAGAGTGCAATTCATATAAGGTCATAACTGAAAGGAATACTGCACCAGAAAAAAACCATGAATGGTAGCCTTCTAACACAGACACATTCTAGTGATGGGTACTGAGTACACATACTTTCAGGTATGTTGGCTTTAAAGGAGAAATGCAGTGCAAAAATTTTAACTTTACCTGTGCCCGGGCTGCAAAAGCTAAAAAAACAAACTTTAACTCACCTTACTACGTTCCCCCATTGCGCCGGTATCGGCATCCCGTTCCTCTGGTGTTGTGCGGCTGCCTGCTTTTTAGGCTTGGAACGTCACACTGCAGTCAGCGTATCGCTGGCTGCAGTGGTGTCCCGCCTTGGCAGGTGATAGGCTGAATCATGTAAGGAGACGGTGGTTTTGGTCTTGAGTCGAAACAAAAAAAGGGCTGAAGAGACATACATGTGCAGCTAGTCAGTCAATATATACAAAATGTAGCTAATATTGCCTTCTTTAGTTATTCCTTTCTATTAAATGTTTCTGTAATTTTTTTCCTTCCGTTGGGTCATATAATCTCATGACCCCCTGGAAATTACATGTATTTCAGGCCTCTCAAACAGTAGAACTTGTATGATGAAACTGCATGGACTGTTCCACACAAGCACAGAAACTCCCTCTACAGTTACAGATGATGATTTTACAACTCCTGTCACACAGTTATAATAGATTTGAAATAATAGTTCAAGTTTCCTGACTTCACAAAGGAGGAATTTATCACTAGCACAGATTTGTTTGTGCAATGCCAAACCTGGCTACTGAGGGTTGCCCAGTAGCCAAATGAAGTGAGCCAAGTGAAGCTCTTATACCTAGTGTGAAAATTAAATTCTGCCGCCGACCAGTGTATCTGCTAAACACACCCTATCCAGGATAGAAATCCTATCTAGGATAATTCATTAAGGGTATGATGCATCACATTTTTATTATGCTATTGTATTGTAAGTACATCGTAGGAACCTTTTCTTTGAACCTGCAATACTACTGTATGGAGGCATAATTTAAAAAGAACATTGAAAAAAAAAAAAGAAATGGCACTAATCTGTCGGGATGGAAAACACCCTAAAGTGGATCCTTTCTTTAGAACATTGTTATCCACTTATAGAAAAATAAACCAAAAATGTATAATGTGTTGAACTCCACTGATCACCAAGTACAACTCATTATTAAAATTCAAATACTATCTATTTTTTTTGCTTATTTGCCACTCTCACTAAAGCTGCGTGAGATCTTGTTATTCCACAGTCAGGTTGAATAGCCTGAATGAAGTATTTGTGGGTAGGCTAAGTTTTATAGAACTAGTGATGTTTTAAGCCTATACAGTGTCACAAAATTTCTATGGGCAAGAAACCACTATGTTAGTCAGTTTAGGAGTCCCAGATCATCAATAAAGGTTTTGTTCTCTGTGATTTTGAGTAGGTGATCAGTGGTAAGGGTAGAAGTCTAAGCATTGTCCAACAAATATCATGGCACAGTTGTGTGCTGTGGTATTTGTTGGACAACTCACAGTACCTTAGATTGTATGAAGGGAGAAGTAGAAGGTATTACATTTATGGCTAATCTACCATGTCCACCACAGCAGCTCTATCAATTAGTGCACACTAGTGACTCACTAGTGATCCAAGCCTGACGACATGGAGATCTCCTGAAGATGTGGTTGCAGATGGGCAGCTAGCAGGTTCCTATAGATTTCATCATTCAAAGATTGTGGTATGATGAGCAATGGTCCTTGGACATGCCAGGACAACACCACTACTGACATGTTGAACCCCAACAGTGCACCCATAGGTATAACTTCATGCTGTTTATGCCTGATATGGATTTGACCATTTCTTTGGTTCAGCAGGAAATGGGAAATCCCTACAGACAACCTTCCGTCATGTTTCCAAGGTCTGTTGATGTCTTTCCTTGGCCCATGCGAGGCATTGTTTGCGATGATGTGGGATTCTCAGGGACACCCTTGTTGGTCTTCATCTATTAAACCTCTAGTCAACACAAGGTACACAGCATGGTTAATGTGGAAATTTGTCTTATTTGGCTGCTGTTGTTGGGTTAGCTCACTGTGGTATGTGATTGCTGAGACGTATATGATAAATTAGTAAGTATAAATATTTGAATGCATAATTCAAAACATTACTTTATAAATATTCACATGGTCAAATTATAAAATGTATATTAAATTATTCAATTGTATGATGTGATAAGAGATTATATATATATATATATATATATATATATATATATATATATATATATATTTATATATACAGTGTGCAAAAAGGTATTTAGTCAGCCACCAATTGTGCCAGTTCTCCCACTTAAAAAGATGAGAGAGGCCTGTAATTTTCATCATAGGTATACCTCAACTATGAGAGACATAATGAGAAAAAAATCCATAAAGTCACATTGTCTGATTTTTAAAGAATTTATTTGCAAATGATGGTAGAAAAGAAGTATTTGGACACCTAAAAACAAGCAAGATTTCTGGCTCTCACAGACCTGTAACTTCTTCTTTAGGAGTCTCCTCTGTCCTCCACTCATTACCTGTATTAATGGTACCTGTTTGAACTTGTTATCAGTATAAAAGACACCTGTCCACCACCTCAAACAGTCACACTCCAAACTCCACAATGGCCAAGACCAAAAGAGCTGTCAAAGGACACCAGAAACTAAATTGTAGACCTGCACCAGGCTGGGAAGACTGAATCTGCAATAGGCAAGCAGCTTGACGTGAAGAAATCAACTGTGGGAGCTGTTATTAGAAAATGGAAGACATACAGGACCACTGATAATCACCCTCGATCTTGGGCTCCACACAAGATCTCCCCCCATGGTCTCAAAATGATCACAAGAATGGTGAGCATAAATCCCAAAATCCCAAACCACACGGGGGGACCTAGTGAATGACCTGCAGAGAGCTGGGACCAAAGTAACAAAGGCTACCATCAGTTACACACCGCCAGGGACTCAAATCATGCAGTGCCAGATGTGTCCCCCACCTTAAGCCAGTACATGTCCGGGCCTGTCTGAAATTTGCTAGAGAACATTTGGAGGATCCAGAAGAGTATTGGGAAAATGTCATATGGTCAGATGAAACCAAAGAAGAACTTTTTGGTAAAAACTCAACTTGTCGTATTTGGAGGAGAAAGAATGCTGAGTTGCATCCAAAGAACACCATACCTATCATGCTTTGGGGCTATTTTTCTGCTAAGGGACCAGGACAACTGATCCATGTAAAAGAAATGAAGGTGGAAATGTATCGTGAGATTTTGAGTGAAAACCTCCTTCCATCAGCAAGGGCATTGAAGATGAAATGTGGCTTGGTTATTCAGCATGACAATGACCCCAAACACACCGAATGGGCAATGAAGGACTTGCTTTGTAAGAAGCAATTCAAGGTCCTGGAGTAGCCTAGCCAGTCTTCAGATCTCAACCCCATAGAAAACCTTTGGAGGGAGTTAAAAGTCTGTGTTGCCCAGCAATAGCCCCAAAACATCACTTCTCTAGAGGAGATCTACATGGAAGAATGGGCCAAAATACCAGCAATAGTGGCCCTCATTTACTATTCTAAACCCGACTTGTTTTGTCGGTTTTTTTTGGCGCATCTTTGTCTGCGCCATGTCGCAGACATCGTGCGCCAGTCTGCGACACGATGCAACATTTTTTCCCGACGGACCCGATGTGGATTCTCCCAAACCCGAAAAAGGGGCATAACCCGACATTTCTGAGCTTCCCCACGTATTTATAAAGGTTTCCAACCCGAATTTGTTGAATTGTTGTGGATTTTTTCCCGATAAGTCAGAGGAGTTGGAAACCAAAACCTACAAAACCCAGTGCGACAAACAGGATGCGACATAATAATAAATACCAGGGGAAAAATGCAGTCGGGTAAGAAAGCAACATAGACTTACAACCCGATTTTCTAAGTAAATGAGGGCCAGTGTGTGAAAACCTTGCGAAGACTTACAGAAAACATTTGACCTCATTGTCATTGTCAACAATGGGTATATAACAAAGTATTGAGATGAACTTTTGTTAATGACCAAATACTTATTTTCCTCCATAATTTGCAAATACATTCTTTAAAAATCATTTTATGGATTTTATGGATTTTTTTTTTATCGTTATGTCTCTCATAGTTGAGGGGTACCTAAGATCAAAATTACAGGCCTCTCTTATCTTTTTAGATGGGAGAACTTGCACAATTGGTGGCTGACTAAATACTTTTTTGCCCCACTGGGGACATGTTTTGATCAAAGATCTAAGAGCCTCCATTTTTTGACCGAGTGCTGCTGTAATCTTAATTTTGTATACTTTGTATTTGCCACAGCAGCGTGCACCCGTGTATTATGAGTGTAAGGGTCCCATCCGAAATGAGGCCACCTCCGCGAGGTGGATGGGGGACACATTTTGAAAAAAGAGTGCTCTAAGAGCCTCCATTTTTTGACTAAAACTGCTGCTGCAACCTTCTTTTTTGTATACTTTGTATTTGCCACAGCAGCATGCACCCATGTATTAGGTAGCTGTGCTGTTTTTTTTTTTTCTGTGCAATTTAGGGGGAGTGTCAACCTCTGTAGCCGGGCACCCCTCCCTGTTTCACAGGAGGTTTTTTATATTGATAGTGGATCCAGAAGGTCACCCAGTCAGAGGCTATATGCCCAGCAGAGGTGAGTGAAATAAGTGTTAGGGTTCCATCCGAAATGAGGCCACTAGAGATGAGCGAATGTTTGAAAAATTCGATTTGCCGAATTCTCCGAAAAAAATTTGGTTTGGTTTGAATTTATTTGCGGCAAATCGCTATTAAAAAAGGCTATTTATGGTCTACAGAGAGCCTCAATAGGGGTGTAGAACACTTTGCCTTGCTGTAACATGCATAGGGTGTATGCATAGTGAAATAATACTGTTATTCAGTATGACATGAAGATCAGAGGTGTCGCTATTAGAATAATTGTCGGAGAGCAGCACAATGACAGAGCTTGGAGGTGGCATCAGTATGAGGAGACAATATAGTGGCTGAATGACACAGCGTGCAGATGCCGGCATGATGAGGACACCATATAGTGGCTGAATGACTCAGCGTGATGGTTGTGGCGGTATGAGGTGAACATATAGTGGCTGAATGACACAGCCAGGAGGTGGCAGCATCATGAGAAGAACATATAGTGGCTGAATGACACAACGTGGAGGTGGTGGCAGCATGAGGAGACTATTTAGTGGCTGAAATACACAGCCTGGAGTTGGCTGCAGCATGAAGAGAACATATAGTTGCTGAATGACACAGCGTGGAGGTGGAGGCAGCATAAGGATACCAAATAGTGGTTGAATGACACAGCGTAGAGGTGGCGGCAGCACCACATAGTGGCTGAATGACACAGCCTGGAGTTGGCGGCAGCATATAGTGGCTGAATGACAACGCCTGGAGTTTGTGACAGCATGAGAAGACCATGTAGTGGCTGAATGACAGAGCCTGGAGGTGGTGGAAGAATGAGGAGACCATATAGCCTCAATAGGGGTGTAGAACACTTTGTCTTGTCCTAACATGCATAGGGAGTGTGCTGTGTTAGTGAAATAATACTGTTATTCATTTTGACATGCAGATTACAGGCATTGCTATTAGAATCATTGCCACAGAGCGTCTGGATGTGGCAGCAGGGAGACCATATGGCGTCAAAATTGAAGAGAATAAAGAGATTTCTTATGTAATTTTTATTTACTTTATTTTAACCCCTTCTCGCAAATGTATACACGTCCATTTTTCCTGTGACTTAACGCAAATGGACGTGTATACACGTCCAATACATTTTCTATCACCATGTCCGTTGGCAAGGTGATAGAAACGTCATGACTGATGACACTATGCAGCTGGGGACCAATCAGACTGGTCCCCTGCTGCTTATTGTTGTCATTAGTCAGTCAGTCAGTGACTGACTAATGACAAGGACTTGCGGGGTTCCTGGCTGATCGGGTCTCTGGTGACCCGATCGCACGGGAAAATAGGGATGATCGGAGCGGTCAGAGACAGCCCCGATCATCCTAAGGCATAGGACCGAGGTGGCACCTGCCACCTCGCTCCTAAACCCCTGCCATTGGTCGTTAGGGCTAGGGACCAATGGCAGGAGGGGGGCGGGAGGTTAAAGGTGAAATCCCCGCTCTGTCCGCCCCTGAATGTCGGCGCAGAGCGGGGGGAACATGGTGGACGGGTTCGGAAATCTCACCTCACACCCGGACCGACGATCGCAGCGGGACTGGCGGCAGGATCGGGACAGGCAGCGCGGGACCGACGGAGGCAGCAGCGGACGCAGCAGTAAAGATCAGCCCTAAGTGATCTTCACTGCTGCGTTCCAGAGGTTGCCAAACTACAACTCCTAGCAAGCCCAGACAGCCAAAGGCTGTCTGGGCAAGCTGGGAGTTGTAGTTTTGCAACATCTGGAGGCCCACAGTTTGGAGACCACTTCAGTGGTATCCAAACTGTAGCCCTTCCAGATGTTGCAAAACTACAACTCCCAGCATGCCCAAACAGTCCGGGCATGCTGAGAGTTGTAGTTCTGTAACATCTGGCCCTTCAGATGTTGCAGAACTACAACTCCCAGCATGCCTTGACAGTCTGGGCATGCTTGGAGTTGAAGTTTTGCAACATCTGGAGGGCTACAGCTTGGACACCACTGCACAGTGGACACCAAACTGGGACCCTCCAGATGTTGCAAAACTAACTCCCAACATGTCTTTTGCCTGTCAGTGCATGCTGGGAGTTGCAGTTTTGAAACAGCTGGAGGCACCCTTTTTGGGAAACACTGAGTTAAGTAACAAACTCAGTGTTTTTCAACCAGTGTGCCTCCAGCTGCTGCATAACTACAACCCCCAGCATGCACGGACAGCCAAAGGGCATGCTGGGAGTGTTAGTAGTATGCCTCCAGCTGTTGCATAACTACAAGTCCCAGCATGCCCTCAGTTGTCACTGCATGCTGAGAGTTGTAGTTTTTGCAACGGCTAAAGGCACACTGGTTGCGAAGTTTGTTACCTAACAGTGTTTCGCAACCAGTGTGCCTCCAGTGTGCCTACAACTTCCAGCATGCACTGATAGACCGTACATGCAGGGAGTTGTAGTTTTGCAACAGCTGGAGGCACACTGGTTGTGAAACACTGAGTTAAGTAACAAACTCTGTGTTTTGCAACCCGTGTGCCTCCAGCTGTTGCATAACTTCAACCCCCAGCATGCACGGACAGCCAAAGGGCATGTTGGTAGTGGTAGTTTTGCAACAGCTGGAGGTTTGAGCACCCCCCCCCCTCCATGTGAATGTACAGGGTACATTCACACGGCCGGGGTCTACAGCGAGCTTCTTGCTACAAGTTTGAGATGCAGCAAGTTTTCCGCCGCAGCTCAAACTCCCAGCGGGAAGCTCGCTGTAGACCCCGGTGAGTGTACCCGGAAAACTCTACACTATACTACATTACACAAAATAGAAAGTAAAATGCTACATACACACATACCCCTACACAGTCACCTCCCCCCCCCAAAAAAAAAAATTCTCGTATGACACTGTTTCCAAAACGGAGCCTTCAGCTGTTGCAAGACAACTCCCAGTATTGCCAGACAGCGATTGACTTTCCAGGCATGCTGGAAGTTTTGCAACAGCTGGAGGCACCCTGTTTGGGAAACACTGCCATAGGGTATTTTTGGTATCGGAGGCAAGTGTAATTCTTGCATCCGGTTCCGTCCTTATGCAAATCCCTTATTTAGTCTTCAAATGCGCATGGCGCTCTCTCACTTCGGAGCCCTGTCGTATTTCAAGACAACAGTTTAGGGCCACATATGGGGTATTTTCGTACTCAGGAGAAATTGCCTGAAAAATTTTGGGGGGGGATTTTTCTCCTATTACCCCTTGTAAAAATTTTAAATTTGGGGGAAAACCAACATTTTAGTGAAAAAAAAAATGTATTTACACATCCGACTTTAACAAAAAGTCGTGAAACACCTGTGGTGTGTTAAGGCTCACTGGACCCCTTGTTATGTGCCTTGAGAGGTGTAGTTTCCATAATAGTATGCCACGTGGATTTTTTTGCTGTTCTGGCACCATAGGGGCTTCCTATATGGACATGCCCCCCAAAAACAATTTCAGAAAAATTCACTCTCCAAAATCCCATTGTTTCTCCTTCCCTTCTGAGCCCTCTACTGCGTCCGCCGAACACTTGACATACACATATGAGGTATCTCCTTACTCAAGAGAAATTGGGTTACAAATTTTGCGGGGATTTCTCTCCTTTTACCCCTTATAAAAGTTCAAAAACTGGGTCTACAAGAACATGCGAGAGTAAAAAAATGCAGATTTAGAATTTTCTCCTTCCCTTTCCTACTATTCCTGTGAAACACCTAAAGGGTTAACACACTTTCTGAATGTCATTTTGAATACGTTGAGGGGTGCAGTTTTTATAATAGAATCATTTAGGGGGTGTTTCTAATATGAAGGTCCCTCAAATCCACTTCAAAACTGAACTGGTACCTAAAAAATTCAGATTTAGAAAATTTTGTTAAAAATTTGAAAATTGCTGCTATACTTTGAAGCCCTCTGATGTCTTCCAAAAGTAAAAACATGTCAACTTTATGATGCAAACATAAAGTAGACATATTGTATATGTGAATCAATATATAATTTATTTGGTATGTCTATGTTCCTTACAAGCAGAGAGTTTCAAAGTTCGAAAATTGCAAAATTGCTAAATTTTTCATGAAATTTTAGAATTTTTCACCAAGAAATGATGCAAGTATCGTCAAAATTTTACTTCTATGTTAAAGTAGAATATGTCATGAAAAAACAATCTCGGAATCAAATTCATAAGTAAAAGCATCCCTGTGTTATTAATGCTTAAAGTGACAGTGGTCAGATGTGAAAAAAACGCACTGGTCCTTAAGGTGAAAATGGGCTTGGTCCTTAAGGGGTTAATTTATTCAAATTTTTCGAGTACCCATTCTAGTAAGTACTAGCGAGATACCACCTCTTCCAGCCCTTATCTCTCAGTGCCCCCCTAACTGTGAAAGTGTGAATGTTTCATTTAATCAGTAATGGTTCATTTGGTATCGCTCCAAGCTGTTTAATTGGATTCTTGTGGTAATTCTACAGGTAATATATGACGTCGACAACTATAGGGCCTCAGCCTTGAAAAGATTACATCAATTTTTTTAAATTTAAATTAAATATTTATATTAGATTACCAAGTTTAATGTCCCGGCATCTACTTTGAACTAATACTGTATGACCACAAAACCCAATCTAACAAGGAGTCACATGGTGGCACAATGACAGAGCATAGAGGTGGCAGAAGCCTGACAAGACCATAGGGCCTCACAATAGAAAAGATTAAAGATATTTTGTAAAATTTAAATTGAAGATTTTAGATGAAATTTTTTTAAATTTAATCTAAGGTGCCAGAAGCATAAGGAGACCATATGGTGGCACAATGACACAGCCTGGAGGTGGAAGCAGCCTGAGGAGACCAAAAGCCACACAATTGCGATTAAAAGATACATTTTAAAATTTTAATTGAAGATTTTTGGTAGCTAGTGCTACCATAAAAATGTTAAGGTAATGTCCCAGCAGCATGAGGAGACCATTTAGTGCCTGAATGACACAGCGTGGAGTTGACGGCAGCATATAGTGGCTGAATGACACAGCATGGATTTTGCGGCAGCATGAGGAGATCATATAGTGGCTGATAGACACAGTGTGGAGGTAGCGGCAGCATCAGGAGACCATATAGTGCCTGAATGACACAACGTTGAGTTGGCGGCAGCATATAGTGGCTGAATGACACAGCCTGCAGTAATAATGTGGCTTCCTCAAAGGGTCTGAGCAAACGGCACGTGTCATGTACTGTATGAGCTGCCACTGGTTGACATTGAAGTTACACAGGGGAGTCCCCCTATCTGCTTGGATCATCAAAAAATCGGTGATGGCTTTTCTCTGTTCATATAGTCGGTCTAACATATGGAGGGTGGGTTGCTGTTCGAGACACGACCGCTAGCTGATACCGGGAGCTCAGGCCTCTCACTGCGACTCCTTCTGTCACTCGCCCCTAGTCTGCTGCGACCTCTGCCTGATGAATTTGGGCCTCTGCCACTCCTCTGTGCACGTCCTGGCACTTCTCTGCTTGACATACTTAGTGCATATATGAGGGGAGTACAATACGCTCCACTACGCTTAAAACAGTATTTGTCTACAACACCAGCAAGTGTGTACTTTTGCCTGACCTTTCACATTATCTAGGCCCTTGAGAGTTTAACAGGAACAAAATAGTACACCGCTTAGATGTACATATGTGGTGTGCACTTATGAAGGGAGGACAATGCGCTACAGTACACTTAAAAAAGTATGTGTGTGTACTTTTGCCTGGCCTTTCACAGTATCTAGGCCCTAGAGACTTTAACAGGAACAAAATGGTACACCACTTAGATGTACATATGTGGTTTACACTTATGAGGGGAGGACACTGCGCTACAGTACGCTTAAAAAAGTATTTGTGTACAACACCAGCAATACACACCAGTGCACTACACCGAAAATTGCTAAATTCTTTCTCGATCTCACTCCCTTTCCTATCAGTGCTTCTAGGCAGGATATGTGCTTGAGCTGAATCGCTGCTGTTCTGTGCAACACACTGCTCTCTGTCCCTCTGTAATAGAACACTGTAGTGACTGGGAGGTGAATCACTGCAGTAAGAATGCTTTTCTGTGCAACATACACTGCTGTCTGTCCCTCTGTGCAACAGAACGCTGATGTGACTAGGAGGTGAATCGCTGCTGGAAAAAAGCTTTTCTGGCCAACACACAGCACTGTCTGTCTCTATCTCTCTGCAATGAAAGGCTGAAGGGACCAGCCGCAATATGTCAGACGATTATATAGGGCTATGACATCCCAGGGGTGACTGGCTGCTGATAGGCTGTATGCTGCATGTGATTCAGGGTCATTCCTTGCCCCATGTCCTCACATGTGGATCCACCATTTTAGATGCCCTGGAGCCTGGACCACACAAAATGGAGTTTAATGAAGTGAATCGTGCCAATATTCACATTCATTGCAAATTGAATTTTTCCTGAAACTCGTAAGGAATTTGGATTAGTCAAATTGGATTTGCTCATCCCTAGAGGCCAACTTCGCTTGGTGGATGGGGGACAATATATATATATATATATATATATATATATTAGTTATGAAGATATATTATTGAATTATGAATTCATCAGTTATTTGTTTGTAGACTGCAACTCCATTATACTCCTGATATAGAATATGTAACATAAAAAAGTTTGCTTTAGGTTAATAGGTGTACCCCCAGTATCAAATGCCATGCAAACAATACTGAGAAAAAACTTGTGGTAACAGTAAGTTATCCATAATTGATTAAAAAAAAGTAACAATGGCTGATGTAAAACTATATAGTTAGAAAAGTAAGAAGGTATTTAAAGGAAAACTGCCAGATATTTTCTCCCGCACTATCCACAGTACTGGTGGATAGTGCGGGAGACGCTGATTAAAACGAGCCCTACCTTACCCGGATACGCCCGGCCATTCGCCCACAACTGTAGTTTTATTCTATGTGTATATCTTACTGTAACTGGCACGGGAGGGGCTTCTGCAGCTAACTGGCACTGACATCAGCGCCGCTTATGAATATTCATCCCCTCTCCCTCCAGTAAGGAGCTGCGAAGAGAGGGAGAACTGGAGGGAGGGGGGATGAATATTCATAAGCGGCGCTGACGTCAGTGCCAGTTAACCTGCAGAAGATCCGCCCATGCCAGTTACAGCAAGATATACACATAGAATAAAACTACAATTGCGGGTGAATGGCCGAGCGGATCCAGGTAAGGTAGGGCTCGTTTTAATCAGTTTCTCCCGCACTATCCACCAGTACTGTGGATAGTGCGGGAGAAAATATCTGACAGTTTTAATTTAAAATGGGATTTATAAAAAAAATAATGTTAAATACTAGAAATATACAACAAATACTATAACTATAAAATTCTATTTGTTTATCATATATTTATATATGATGTTTCTTCTATCACAAAGCAACATACAAAATTCAAAACAGCAACGTTCTGTTACCATAAAAAAAATTATGATACAAAATAATGTATGTTAAAAATAACTCCTTAAATTAATAATTTTAAGTTGCCTTTTGTTTAAATTTTAGATGCTGATAATTAGGGGAGGACAAATAACACAGCTTTTAAAATAATGGCCTTACTACCAAGCCCCTCACACAGATGCTTACAAACGTATAAACAACCAGAAGGAAAACAGAAGAGTGAACAGGAAAAAACAGTTATCAAGATAATTAAAACTGCCTCAATTCAGCAGAGAAACTGATAAAATGCGCTGCTAGAGGAATGCAAATAAGACGACTGAAGCTCTCTTTGGATTATGGTAATTACTCAGTCTGAAGCTCGCTCCAGCCACACAGACATACTCACAATCACATACACACACAGCAGTGGAGTGGAACTTAACAGCTATGCTTGGCATAGATTCATAACATTTCTTGGCACAGAGTCAGGATGTCATGTGGAGCTGTTTGTACAGTAAGGTATAGAACACTGCTGTGGAGGAAATACCATCGGAAGCTCTGCTCACCTTGAGTGGCCTGTACTGTTTAACTGACAACCGAGTTACCTATCTTTGGCCACTACCCAAGTCTGACTGGAGGCACCAGCGCTGGGTTAAAGCAATTAGTAGCAGATTTTCCGTAGGATAAATAATACCGTAAGATGCTGCCTCGTAGCTGGCTATTGCCTCTAACTGTCTGCAATAATGCATTGCTGCCAAAATTGTGTGAATACACCTTAAGATGGAAAAGGGTAAATCACGCAATTTTATTTGGAATTTTTCCCCTTATATGTAATTCATTTATATGTTATGTATATGAATGTTATTTATATGCCATGAATGTAGGCAGCATGTTATAGAGCAGGAGAAGCTGAGAAGATTGATCTGTGGTTTTGTTGGGAAAGATTTGTAGAGCTAGTAAAGTGTTTTACTTAAACCTCTGCTAATTCAGGACTTAGGTCTTACTCATTGAATAACAGCTTTCTTTGTATGGTCTCTCATAATGGGAAGGATATAAGTCATTGGCTAGGACCACCCACTGGACTCCTAAACCCAGAATGAGCAGAGCTTTAAGTGAGCAGATTACTAGCTCTGTGAAATCTTTTCCTATAAAACTTTATATCAATATGCTCTGCTCCTCCTGCTCTACACAAAGCTGCCAGCAGATTGAGCTGCATTTTAAATTTGACATTTGTTTTTACAGGTCTCTAAAGTTTAAGATGTTTTCTTGTATATTTATTTTTAATTTAATCAATACATTAAATGTTTTAAGTCTGAAAAATCTAAATTGATTTTCTTAAAAAAAAATGTAGTTGTTAATGTGTATAAAAGACTTCCCTATAAAGCAGCCATATTGGAAACACAAGCTTTCTTTCTGTATTGACTAGATAATACAGAAGGGTGTAAGTCAAGAAATTAGAGGAAATCAATTAGCAGAAAAATCTCATAGACTATTGCAGTTTCCAGAAAGGAAGGACATGCTACCCCTCACTTAAAGAATCTCTGCCCCCCCCTGCCCCCCAAAAAAGAAAAAAAAAACTTCAGTAAATAGTTAAAGAGGTAGTCCGGCAAAAAACAACTTATTCCCTTTCCCCATTCCATATCTCCTGCCTGGCGCCCTGGCTCTGAGAAGAGTGGGTACTACATCTACATACGGCACACGCTCCATTCATTTCTTTGGGAGTGTCGGAGATGCAGCACTCGGGTCTCTCCAACACTCCTATAGAAATTAATGAACCGCGTGACATTTGTAGCATCCTATCCTAACGCTCCTATCAGAGAGCCGGGGCATCAGGCAGGAGATTTAGGGGGGTCCCAGCGGTTGGACCCCCTGCAATCAAACACTTATCCCCTATTCTGTAGATAGGGGATAAGTTGTTTTTGCTGTACTACTCCTTTAATAAGATGCTGAGTCTGAATCTGTAATTGTTACCTTTCTACTCGCTTTTATTGCCCTAGTATAAACCAACAAATGCAGGAGTCTAAGCAGTCCACTCCATTATATCTTTGAGCTAAGTAGTCCTCTGTATGCATGTAAGCATGCTCAGTTTGTAGGCTTAAAGCAGAGAAATACAATAAATTAGAAGGATAAAAAATGACATTCAGAATCAGCATCTTTAAAAAAAAAAAAAAAATGTATTACTTTACTTTACTTTGTTTACATTTTTTTTAAGAGATGACAGAGTCCATTTAAGGCCCCCATAAACATGTGATTGGATTGGACAATAATCTAATGTGAATTGGGGCCTCCCAACTCTCCTCCAACATTTTATCTCAAGGAGAGATGGATGTTGAATATTAATTCACCAATCCTTTTATCCAAGGATAGTCAAGATTGTCTGGCAGTGGCTTTCTGCTCCCTTCATAATAAGCCTGGTGTCACCTGTATGGGGGATATCAGGAGAGATAGCTGTAGGCTGAAAGAGCTATTTTATGTGCATGGCTACCTCTACATTGTAAGAGGTCTCAGAGGAACCTGGTTTAATAAAACTTTAGACATTTCGTTACATGTTCTATTGTCTGGAAGTGTGTGTGCATTTTATTGTATGGAAGATCTAATATAAATGAAAAAGATTTCATACAGGTTCCAAGCAGGGTCATCCCAGCAAGTTCAGCCCTCGAGAACCCATAATGTTCAAGAATGTCTCTCTCTCTCTCTTTTTTTCCCCACAAATATTTCTTTATTGATGCAAAAAAAAAAAAAAATTATTTTAAAATGGAAAGTGCAAAGTCAATTCATTGACAATTAGTTGTATAGACATATAGTTAGTTCAAGGCAAGACATATGTCCATGCCTTCCACGTAATTTTGCTGCCAAACAGTAAAATGTATTTTACTTTTATGGGAGACTGAACATAGCTCCTATGACATACTGCTAACATGTTTTTGTCAGCTATAAAGTAGATTGTGTGGCATGAACATTAATGTAAGGCAGGTGTACACACATAAACAGGTGTCCCTGTGGATATGCGGAAAAATAAAATGTTTCTGCTTTATTGCTGACATATGTCACATATTGCTGGGATACTGCTGGTATGTGCCAAAAATGGAGGAGAATATAGTGGAAAATCAAAGCATGTGGTTAGTATTTTTCTTGGGGAGAATAAGTAATGTATGTAAAAAATATCCAACTAAGCATGATTCTGATTTTGGTTAGAATTGTGAAATTGATAGTAGCACAGTCCCTGCAGAGGGATTTTGTTTTTTTATTGTGAACTATGATAGTAGTCATTTGGTGTTTTCGAAATAGGAAACAGTCTACAAGAACCATGCAAACAGAGTAGAATGGCCAGCACAGCTTTATTTGTTATTCCTCTAATTTGCTTGTTACTGCATCAAGAGATACAGGTCCTAAATGTGGAAACCCCATCTAGAAAACATTGATGACAGATGCTCATGTGAAACTAGCCTTAAAGCATACCTGTCAGTTCAAGTGACTTTTTAGAATAGCCTGACATGTGTATATGAGAAGCAGCACTATTATATACCATTATATAACTTGTGTATGGCATTTTTCAGCAGATTTCTGCTCTGCAGGCTTCATCTCTAATTTTCAGTTCTTCCAGAGCTGGTTGGTGGAGAATAATGTCCATGATGTTTGGAATATACTACATTTACAGAAAAGGAGATCCTTCACTTCCATGTCTAAGTGCACAGTCTAAACAGCAGCAGCCCCCTGGGGTGAGATATCTTAGTTACAGACTCGTCTTTGCTGTCATTCTCTGCAGTGTATGCCTGTGTCCTGCATGTTCACAGCCACCTCCCCTCACATCTCTCCCCTTCATCTCCATAGACTTGCATTACTTGTAATTTGATCCCTGAGTGAGCAGGACAAACACTGAGCAGACATTGGAAAAGACTTTGTTGATTTTCAGAGTGGAAAGCTGGCCTATGAGGAGGGGGAGAAAAGAAGCTTTATCATAGGAGAAAGAAATGTTTTTGTCCAAAGGGATCCACACAAATCAGCTAAATTGACCTCCGGCGAGCAGGCAAGCTGATTGGTGCCCCACTTACGTGTTACGAGGATGCCGATCAGTTGGGGGAACTATCATTGCGGCGCTTAAGTGTTGTGTTTTCTATTGATTATGGCTTTAAAGGATTAATGACAGACATTGTTGGGACTATCATTGTCCGTCATAAACTGTGAATACATGCCTGTGCACTAAGGACTTAAGAACCAGGCATGCCCTCTAGGGGTTAAAGGTACTGCATTGTGATAATCACATCATCATTGATCATTTTTGCAACACCCTGCCTACCTGCTTGGTCATTACATGCAGGTACAGCCTTTCCCATGTGTGATAATCACAATGCTGTGCCTGTAACCTACCCCCCACCCCCACCCCCCACCTTTCACCGTGGAAGTTCCAAGATAACTGGGAGGCAGAAGAGGAGTGCCAGGAGACAGAGTAAGGAGAGATATTACTGTCTTCCGGATAATCCCTTTAACTCTACAAGTGAAGGTTACACAACACCTCTTTGTCAAGGCAAGATTTTCAGTTTCAAAATATACAAACCATCCTCTTTTAGAGTATTTCCCCTATTTCATTGCATTTTTAGATAATATGTCAAGGGAAATGAGGAGAGGGGTTATGCTGCTCCAAGAAGAGTTTGACAGTAGCTTAATAAATACATACACACTCAGCTCAGATTCAGGGACAAAGACGTTCAGCAGACAGCTAAGGTATATGGGCATCCTAAGGCCTGTGTCACACTAGAGTAATATAGATATGATGTGCATTGTCACAAGTCTAAGGGCAGAAGTGCCATATCTAGGTAAAAACAGTACATTGTGGCTCATTCACCCACCTTTTGATGCCAGATGGATGTGATCTAGACAAGTGTATGTGAGCGGTGATGCATGGCCATTCACTACATTTACTGGGTTGGGTGCTTTGCATCTGGCCCTGTGATTCTGTATAGTGGCCTGGATGAGCGCAGCAACAGTGTACGGATTGCTTCTTATTCATTACATTTGTTGGGCCAGGCTAATGTTAAAGGGGTACTTCACTGGCCAGCGTGGAACTAAATGTTCCAAATGCTGTTTTCGCACTGCGGGGTCGGTCAAGCCCCCTTGTGATGTCACGACCACGCCCTTTAAATGCAAGTCTATGGTAGGGGGGTGACATCCGTCACGTCCCCTCCCATCGACTTGCATTCAGGGGGCGTGGTTGTGACATGGGTGGCATGACCGACCCCTGCAGCGCAAAAACAGCATTAAAAACATTTAGTTCCCAGTGGAGTACCCCTTTAAGTAAGCGTACGTTACTCTATTATGATCTACAATAAATAGAAATTAGCAGAAAAGTATTTTTCCAAATTCCATTAGACTAAACATTTACTTTACATTTTTATTTCTAACTGTATCATGTGGAAAACAGCAAACTTTCCGTACCAGACATTCTGCCTTTCAGACAGCGATGCAGAAGTAATTTTTACTTCAGCGGGGACACTAGTGCTAAAGTCAAACTCTTGCTGTGAAGGGCAAATACCCTGCTTGGGACTATGGAAAAGCTGATTTACGAGACACGGGGCAACATATCCTGGCACTAAATTAAAGCAGCGCATATTTTTCCTCTGGCCCGGTCATCTGAGTTAGAGGAAGAGCAACAATTTGCATTTTAATCTAGTCTGATTTTCCGACATTTGTTAACAACAATTATTGAAGAAAAAGTGGATGAAATATCTTTTCCCATTCTAATAAAGTGCCAGATATTTTTGTTACTGCAGCCAAACAAAATCTACACACTAACATATGACAACTGTAAAATGTTTCCTGCTTTAGACTTATTTTCAGCCTTTATAATTTATAAAAATAGAGATCATAATGTGTCATTCTTAAGACATTTCTGTAGCACATCTACAAGTAGTGAGAGGCGAGAGAACACAGGCAGGTGACAACATTCATAGCTTTCTTCATAGCTATCTGTAAACATCTTTGTGTCAGTAAAATAAAAGTATCAACCATTTTTTATAAAACAGTCAGGAAATAAAGGTGAGACACTGGCACTTATCTTTGCTGGTGCTATGTTACAAAGTAAAGATCCCCATACACTTAATTCAAAAATGAGAACCCTCTGACTTTGGTAGGATCAGCTGACTGTCTAAAGTGTACAGGGTCTCCTGACTCTCTCAGTGGAGAGCAAGATTGTGCATGTTGGACCTCAACTGCCCCAAAGCTGTCTCTTGGCTTACCCTCTCCATCACATTTGGCTGACAACTATTGATGATGTATGCCCAGCTTCACTGTATATACAGATGGACCATCTTACAACCCATAGAATCAGATATGGTATATTGGACTTTGCAGTGTGATTGAGGTTATGATATTTTAGGAACTGCCAGAGCAGCATATGTTTTCTATGGGGATTTTCTTCTACAGTTCTTTAAACGGACAGAGATGTCAGCAGCGAGCACTGTGCTCGTGATTCAGCAGAGAGCTTTGTGTTCCAAAAAGAAAATAATTTCCTCTGTAGTATTCAGCAGCTAATAAGTACTGAAAGGATTAATATTTTAATAGAAGTAATTTACAAATTGTTTAACTTTCTGGCACCAGTGGATTAAAAAAAAAAGTTTTCCACCGGAATACCCCTTGGTTGAACGTGAAAATGAAAATTTTTTATTTTTTCAAAAAAATGCTGGTGTTATCCCACATTGTTCATTTTCACAAGGGGTAATAGGAAAAAAGCCCCCCAAAATTTGCAACACTATTTCTTCTGAGTATATAAATACCCCATGGGTGGACGTAAAGTGTTCTCCTGGCGCACTATAGGGCTCAGAAGAGAAGGAGCACCATTGGGCTTTTGGAGAGAGAATGTGTCTGGAATTGAAGGCCTGTGCATTTACAAAGCCCACATGGTGCCAGAACAATGGACCCAACCCCACATGTGACCCCATTTTGGAAACAACACCCCTAAGGAATGTAACAATGGGTGCAGTGAACATTTACACCTCACTGGTGTCTGACAGATTTTATGAACAGTGGTACATGAAAATTAAAAATGTAATTTTTCATTTGCACAGCCCACCGTTCCAAAGATCTGTCAAATGCCAGTGGGGTGTAAATGCTCACTGCACCCCTTATTGCATTCCGTGATGGGTTTGTAGCATGGGGCTTTGTAAACGCACATGGCCCCCAACTTCCATTCCAAACAAGTTCTCTTTCCAAAAGCCCAATGGCGCTCATTCTCTTCTGTGCATTGTAGTTCGCCCGCAGAGCACTTTACATCCACATGTGTGGTATTTCCATTCTCAGAAGAAATGGGGTTAAACATTTTGGGAGGCTTTTTCTCCTATTACTCCTTGTGAAAATGAAAAATTTGGCATAACATCAGCATTTTCGTGAAATTTTTTTTTTTAATTTTTATGTCCAACTTTAGCAGAAATTTGTCAAAAACCTGTGGGGTTTAAATGCTCACTGTACCCCTTGTTACTTTCCCTGAGGGGTGTTGTTTCCCAAATCGTGTGCCATATGGGTCATTTTTTGCTGTTCTGGCACCATAGGGGCTTCCTAAATGCAACTTGCCCCCCCCCCCCAAAAAAAAAAAAATTAGCTTTTAAAAAGCAAAATGTGACTCCTTCTCTTCTGAGCATTGTAGTGCACCTGCAGAGCACTTGACTTCCACACATGGGGTATTTCCATACTCAGAAGAAGAGATGGGGTTACACATTTTGAGGGGGAATGATGTCCTCTTGTTGTAAATTTGGGGAAAAAACAGCATTTTTGTGAAAAAATATTTTTTCATTTACACGTCCGACTTTAACGAAAAGTCTTCAAACACCTGTGGAGTGTTAAGGCTCACTGTACCCCTTAATTCCTTAAGGGGTTTAGTATCTAAAATAGTATTTCATGTGAGTTTTGGCACCTAAATGCGACATGCCCCCCAAAAACCATTTCAGCAAAATTCACTCTCCAAAATCCTATTGTCGCTCCTTTGCTTCTGAGCCCTCTATTGCACCCACAGAGCACTTTACATTCACATATGAGGTATTTGCTTACTCTAGAGAAATTGGGTTACACATTTTTGGGGGCTTTTTCTCCTTTTACCCCTTGTAAAAATTCAAAAACTGGTCTACAAGAACATGTTAGTGTAAAAAATTGAGATTTTAAATTTACTCCTTCACTTTGCTGCTATTCCTGTGAAACACTTAAAGGGTTAAAACACTTTCTGAATGTCATTTTGTATACTTTGAGGTATGCAGTGTTTATAATGGGTAATTTATGGGGTATTTCTAATATGAAGGCCCCTTATATCCACTTCAAACCTGGACTGGTCCCTGAAAAATTACGATTTGGAAAATTTTGTAAAAATGTGAAAATTGCTGCTGAACTTTGAATCCCTCTGCTGTCTTCCAAAAGTAAAAACATGTCAATTTTATGATGTTAACATAAAGTAGACATATTGTATATGTGAATCAATATATCATTTATTTGGTATGTCTATTTTCCTTACAAGCATAGAGCTTCAAAGTTAGAAAATGTGAAATGTTCAAATTTTTCGTGACATTTTGGAATTTTTCACTCAGAAATTATGCAAGTATCGACAAACATTTACCACTATGTTAAAGTAGAATATGTCATGAAAAAACAATCTCGGAATCAAATTCATAAATAAAAGCATCCCCGAGTTATTAATGCTTAAAGTGACAGTGGTCAGATGTGCAAAAAATGCTCTGGTCTTAAAATGAAAATGGGCTTGGCCCTTAAGGGGTTAAAAAAATTATAACTACATGCACCAAAATTAGTATGTGTTAAATTGTCATCTTCTGACCCCTATAACTTTTTTTTCCATATACAGGGATGTGTGAGGGCTCATTTATGATATGACGTTTTTATCAGTACCATTTTAGTTTTGATCGCTTTTTATAAATTTGTTAAGGTTTTCAAACTGACCAAAAATATGTAGTTTTGGGATTTTTTAAATGTACGTCATTGACCATGTGGTATAATTAACATTATATTCTTATAGTTTGGACATTTACGCACACGGTGATACCACATATGTTTATTTTTATTTATTTATTTTTTTATGGGAAAAAGGGGGTGATTCAAACTTTTAGTACTGAAGGGGTTAAATCACATTTATTAACATTTTTTTTTACCTTTTATTACTCTATTTTTTTAGTCCCCATATGGGGCCTATTACATGCAATCCTTGGATTGCATACACTGTTCAATGCTATGCCATAGCATTGATCAGTGCTCTACTGTTCCAGCCTGGCTCTCAGGCATGAAGCAGCAGAGCGAAGATCGAATGGTAAGAAGCCTCCTGCTTTCTTCTCAGCTGTAAAGTCCACAGAGCTAACCGACAACAGTTTTCTCCCGTTACTGATGCCACGATCAACTTTGGTGATGTCCGGTATTAGCCGTGGGATCTGGTTGCTTATAGCAACCAGAACCCGCCAGGTATGAAGCGTGCTCAGCCCCAGAGCGCACTTCACATATCAGTCCTGCGTGGTTAAAGGGTTAACAACTATTGTCAATGAACTATAAATGTTTACAGCAACTTCTATAATTCTCATGGTACAACACTGCTCTCCTCTTATTTTCAGTGATTCAGTGTAAACAGGGTTTTTATTGTGTATAATAACTTTATTATACATGTAAACTGCCTATATATATAACAATAATTCCAAGATCAATAGGGGGCATGTACGTTTATTGAAAGCCTGTCTCATTCAGAGGCAGATGGAGGTTTTCCAAATGAATCTGGCAGGAAGCAAAATTGTGGCATCTTCCATTGGAGTCCACAGAGCAGTGCTATATACCAGTGAAGCCTTACAAGCTCCATACACTGAGATCTAAAACAAAGAAGCAGTAGAACAAGCACATTTGTGTTGCCAAAAGTGTTTTTGGGGTCATGAAATGCTTTGAATTATCCATAATACTATAGAACAGCTGTATGAAGATATCCCACACGTCCTTTTTATTTTAACACATCCAATTTGATAAAAAAAAATCTTTTTTACTTCTTTTGGAAAGTGGGACCATCTGGGGAACCACAAAACACAATAGATAAATAGATATAATCCAGTATTTCATTTTTCGAAGCATCTGCCAACCTTTGTGCCAACTTCTGCATGTAAACTATAATACTTTGGTTCTCACTGTTGACTGTTGTGAAAAACTAGAACATATCATTATCTAATGTAAAATATGCATTACATGGATATATTAAAGAAATGCACATCCATATTTAAAAAAAAATAAAGAGTTATTATTATTTTATTGGGGGTTCTGCATATAGGACATGTAAAATAATGTATGGTAAATAGGCTTAGGAGCGGTGTGGGATTTAAAATATTCAGGTTATTTCCCTTGTATCAAATCAGAAAACTGACCTATGTCCTGATATATTTTGCAGGCTACAAAGTAACTTAGTACAAATATGCCTATTAAGATTACCTGCATAAAGATGGAAAACCTTACCTATACCTTTTTTTTAAATGAAACCCTCAGGGCTTTGTAACGTGTTACAATGTAGTACAGGCCCCTCGGGCAGTGGAATGACTAAATCCTCATAACCAAATGCTGATTTGTAAATCTGCTGCATGCAGTGATCCTCACTAAGTGCAGTCTTCAACTCTGACAAGTAGCCCTGTGGCCATGTGACAAAAATCAGTGTACTTGTTATAAATCCAGACAGCAAGGCATATCCTTTTATACACCTAGATACTTTAACATATCTAGGTCAATTTCCTGGGGTGTGCTTCTGTGTACGTTGTTTGCCATGCTACCTCTTTGCAATGAATATTTTCTATAGCATAACAAATAAATATGATTTACGATATAATTGAATTGTTTATATTGTTTGAGTGAAGTTGTTACAATGTTACAATCTGATCCTATATCCATTAAGAGTAATTGCTTCGTGTGTGCATTTCAGTTCTAAGCATTTATCTTGATTTTTTTCCTCAGGGACTTGAAAACAGCCATAAACTAACATAGCATTTTTTTCGTATACAAGAGCGTGCTTTGCAAGGCACCAGAATTATGACAAATAGCAAGCAATCTGTTCATCAATGTAAAAGGTGCTGTTTGGGCTGGACAGCCCCCTGTGAATGCCCTATTAGAGCACTACCATGATGAAATTATTATTTTATTCATCTAAAAAATACACCTTTAATTGCTGTCGGACAAATGTTCATTAAATGAGCAGTCATCTCTCCCGATCTCCTCATACATATAATCATTTGGCATAGCTAAATGTTCTTCAGTTCTTAATGGACAAAGAAGGAGTAAGCTGCTTCCACACAGCTATGGTGGTCGCTTGTCTCTTACAAAATATAAGGGTCAGGTTGTTGAGGTCCAATATTTCCAACCCTGCTTACAATTTATTTGGGGATGAGTCAGGAAGCCATGTTCACATTGGAAAGTTGGCTGGTCCTGCCAAAGTTGGAGGGTTTATTCAACTTTTGACTAATGTGTATATTAACTAGAGCTGAGTGTTGGCCTATATCTAAGTCAGATTAAAGAGCCACAGTAAGTGTAACGCCTTACTTAAGGAGAATTGCTGTTGTCCAATAAATGCAACCATTATTGATTTAATTAGGTACTTTGCAAAGCATAAATGGGCACAGTTGCATAAAAAAAGAAAAACTTTCAACATTTTGTAGAGATGTCAAAAATTTTGATCAATCGGGGCCTGAGTATTTAGACACCAACCCATCTATAGAATGAGCAGAGAGAAGAGCACGCTAAGCACGTTTTCTCTAAGCTTTGTGCCACGTGACCGAGACAAACTTACAATATTAGTCTACAGGATTTCCTTGGTCACCGAGACAAAGAGCAGGGAAAGAAATGCTCAGCCATGTACTTCTCTTGTGATCTAGTGATCGGTCTGTGTCTGAAGCTTTTGACATATCTCTAGTGACTTTATTTTCAAGTTAATAGTGTCTTAGGGCTCCCCCATTCTAACATATGACACCGAGACAGAGACATAATAAGGCACCCATACAAGACTATGGAGATTTTTTTCTATTGGATTCTGAAGTTGTGGAAACTGCATCCCTTAAAGTTTAGTGAGCATTTTGACCCAACAGGTGTTTTGCATAATTTATTTACTCTGGGCCATGAAAATAAAACATAACATTTGCTCAAATAATGTGTAGGTTTTTTACTTGTTTCATTACAGAGAAAAAAAGCATGAGCAACACCAAGTAACAATAATAGTAATAATGCATAAAGAATCCTTCCATATGCCAGCACTAAGTCAATTTTTAAAAGACTGTATAAAACAGTACAAATTACAATAAACAAATACTGTAAATACAAACCACACGTCCTCACGTGTCACTTTTGAAACAGGATAACCAAACGCAGCAAGATAAAAAGTAAAAAAGCTAAAAAAAGAAAGGAAATAAGGGAACTGTTCAGGGTGGGCTCTGTGCAATGTTTTTAACATAACAGTGTGAGCAGTACCCAACCATCATGGGACCTCAGCTGTAGAGGGGTCCTGTATAGTTTTCACTGTGACATATATTAAGCTGGTTACAGCTATCCCTTTGATACTTCAGTGATAGACTTCTACTCAGGGAGTTGCCACTCTGTAATTGGTTTTAACTCATTCAATATGCAAGATGTATGGGTATGCCCTTGCGTCCTGGTACTCCAGGAAGCAGGGTGTACCTGTACACCCTGGTCCCGTTAACAGTGTTTGAAGCATGCTCACAAGCTGAGCATGATTCAAACCCGGTGGGTCCCGACTGCTATCAGCAGCCAGGACCAGGGGTTAATGTCAGGCATTGCCAATCGGGCCAATGGCAGGCATTAACCCTTTAGATGCCACAATCAAAGTTCATTTCAGCATCTAAAATGCTGTATTAAAATGCCATTTAGCTAAGCGGAGCTGATCGGGACCATTGCGGTGAAACCGCAATGTCCCGATCAGCTGAGAGGATGGTGGGAGGGCCTTTACCTGCCTCCTCGCTGTGCAATCAGTGCTCTGAAGCTCCCAGCCAGTCATGGAAGGCTGGAGCAGCAGAGCACTGATAACACTGATCAATGCTATGCTATGGTATAGCATTGACCAGTGTATGCAATCGAAAGATTGCATGGTATAGCCCCCTATGGGGACAATATAAAGTAAAAAGTGTAAAAAAAAAAAAAATGAAAAGTTCATAAACGGGAATAAACCCCTGCTTTATTAAAAGTGCAACTTGTATGGGGCTGCTTATCCACCATCCAGACTATCCTGCATTGAGACCTTTCATCAATTTTTCACTTCCGTCTACGCCCAGGGAGATTAGCTACAGTGCCATGGGTTGCAAACTTCTTGATAATGTTGCACACTGTGGACTATGGCAAATCTAGATCTCTGGAGAAGGACTTGTAACCTTAAGACTGTTTATATTTTTTCACAATTTTGGTTCTCAAGTCCTCAGACAGTTCTCTTATCCTCTTTCTGTTGTCCATGCTTAGTGTGACACACACAGACACACAATGCAAAGACTAAGTGAACTTCTCTCTTTTTTATCTGTTTTCAGGAGGGGTTTTTATATTGCCCACACCTGTTACTTGCCCCAGGTGAGTTTAAAGGAGCATCACATACTTGAAACAATCTTATTTTTCAACAATTTTTAAAGGATGCCAATCATTTTGTCCAGACCATTTTTGATGTTTGGTGTGACATTATGTCCAGTTTGTTTTTTTCCTCCCTTTTTTGGTTTAGTTCTAATACACAAATTCAGGGGTGCCAACATTTACAGCCATGACTGTATGTTAGGAATCACATAGGCTATAACATGGAGAGAAAATGTTTGAAATCGCAGTAACCATTAAGTCCTATTAATTGATAGGACATTCACTTGACAATCACCTGTATCATTAATGATCCCTATAGGTATTTAAAGGGAGAACTATCCATGAAGCTGCAACTAAATTCCATGTTCCCAGTGTAAAAGACACTAAGGGCACATTTATTGAAGAAGGGGAAAAGGAGAAAACCTGCGCAAAAGCAACCATCAGATTCCACTTCAGATTCAGAGACCATTTTGAAAATTAGCAAGGTTTTACCACAATAAAGGCTTCCCATCTATACATCGAATGGATATTTGATCACTGTACCCCACATTATTTAGAATTCTTATTCCAAGTCACCCTTTCTTCTTTAGCTCTATGAGTTATCAGCTTATCGCCTCTGGTGCCCTTATTATAGCTGTGTATTTTTTATTATGTTTCTACAATCCACCCGCCCCAACAAAATTCAGAGAAAGAGGCATTTTACTATTTGGCTGCAAATCTGCACATACCCCCTGTGACATATACAGTAACCTCCCGACATGCGATGGCCCCGATATATGATAAAATCGACATATGATGGCCTCTCAGAGGCCATCGCATGTCGATGTCAGCATCGACATACGATGCTTTTATATGTCGGGGCCATCGCATTAACTGCTATCCGACAGCGCAAAATGCTTAAGCTGCTGTCAGATAGCAGTTTAAGCATCCCGGACAGGTTTGCTTACCTATCCCTGCTGCTCCGGGTCCACTTCGCGATCCTCCGGCGTCTTCTATATCTTCTCCAGGGTCCGGGCCTCGCTTTCCGGCCCGGACCCTGCAGAAGATGCGGAAGAAGCCAGAAGATCCCGAAGAAGACACCGGAGCAGCGGGACAGCATCGGGAGCCCCTGGGACAGCATCGGGAGCGGTGAGGATGCGGTCCAGAGCAGAGGGGACAGGTGAGTATAACTTCCTATACTTTACATTGCACGGATCCCTCAACATACGATGGATTCGACAAATGATGGGTCGTTTGGAACGAATTACCATCGTATGTTGAGGGACCACTGTATAGAAGTATACCTCCTTCAGAAAGAAAGTCACCACCCAGGTGACTTTTGGGGGGGGTGGGGGCGTAGAAACAAAATAAAAACACAATTGTAATCGGGACACCGCAGGCTACAAACTGGAAATACATAACAGCAGCATGTTATAGAGTAAGAGGATCCCAGCAGACTAATATATAGTTTTGTGAAGAAACATTCAGGAATTTTATTTGTTTCATATTTGCCTCATCCGAGCTGTTCATCTATTTATTTCTCTGTCATGGTCATATGGGGAGTTTGGTTAGACCACCCACAGGACTCTTAAGCACAAAAAGAGCACAGATGTCAGTCAGGAAGTTACATGTTAGTTATGCTGAACCTTTTTCCACAAAACTATGTATCAATCTTCCCAGCTCCTGGGGGGCGGAGCCTAGCCGCGGACTGGTATGGACGTCTGAGCCTGCAGCTCTCCCGTCCGACTGAGAGAAAGCACCTATAACTCCATCCATTTCTAGCCTGCGATGGTCAAATACGGCAAACAAGCCACTACTGACCCTGGTGACTCGCCCAGACCTGGAAGAGGACAGGCAGAGATGGCCAAATTCTTTAAAAAGAAAGGAGGCATCTCTCCCGCCAGGCAGCCCAAGATGGCGCCGGACGCGAGCAGCCAGAGAGACTCCATGGAGGAGGCGGAACAAGACACCGACACAGAGGGAGCCTCTCCTGCGATGGTGACCCAGCAATTCTTAAAGTCCTTCATGAAGAAGGCCCTCGCCCAGGCAGTGAAGCCGGTCCTGGCGGAGCTTGCTGATATCAAGGCGGAAGTACTATCGATCGGCCACAGAACGGAGGCGCTGGAGACGGCCTGCTCCTCACTCGCCTCGCACTCCTCAGCCCTTGCAGACCGCACGGAACAACTGGAGATGCACATCAACTCCGCATATGCCTTAATAGAAGACCAGGAGAATCGGAGTCGCAGGAAGAACATTAGATTTAAAGGAATCCCCGAGACCTGGGCTAACGAGGCGCTCCGTAAAGTCGCGCTTGACATCTTTGCGACTCTCCTGGGGAAGGAGCGGGCAGACCACATTGTGATAGAAAGGATCCACAGGGCCCTGCGACTGAAGCCAAGACCAGCAGACCCACCAAGGGATGTCGTTTGTGGCCTCCTGTCCTACGTGGACACTGCGGCCATCCTCCAAGCTGCCAGGGTACAACACCCAGTTGCTGCTTCAGCCATCACCCACATCCCCCCTTTTAGCCCACAATAGCATCTCCTTCACCCCGCTACCTGAACCCCCCCCCCTCCCCTTTTCCTGTTCGGTGATCTCATGCAGGACATTCAGAGGATGGACAGAGACATTGAAATTTACCACCGATACGGATGCCTACTTGCCTCTCCTTCAGAGACTTCTCACCCCCCCCCCACCCTAGCTCCCACCACCCTCTCTCCCCTCCCCCCCTTTTCCCTTTCTATCGCTACTTTTATAGCAGGATAGCTCTGTGCACCACACCAGATTCTTTGGTTGTTCCTGCACTCGAGCGCCAAGTTGGTTGCCACTAACTTTCATATTGCTATACATTGCAATAGATACCTTTCCTCCCCCCCCTTTTCCTTTCCCATGTCACCCCTTCCCCCCCCCCTCCCTCTACACGTCTTAGATTGGTTGCTTGTAATACACGCTCGAACTGCAGGTTACCCTCGAGCTCTCAGACGACACTCAGAGATTATTGGTATACTATTGCTTATTCCATGTACTGTATTAGGTTCGAGGTGTTTTCTAATGCTTTATGTCTGAACCCCCCCCCCCTTTTCCCCACCTTTTCCCTACTTCCCCTATCTCTCCTTCCTCCTTCCCTCCGACCCTAACCTAATCTCCCCCCCCCCTCTCTCCCAACCAGTCCCAATATCCCATTGTCCTACGGTGCAGCTCGACTACACCCCTCATAGACCCCTCCTCTGGAGCCCTATATTTCCCAATACCCCTTGATACCTGACTTCTTACCTGAAGCAACCTCCCATCGCCTTCCCCATCCAGATTTATTACAGCCCGTGGACTCGGCAATGCAGTCTGACAAACACTATGGATCGGGTATCCCAGTTTTAAACAACGACCGTGTTTGACCACTTAGTGCCTTAAGGTGCACATTTCTCTAGTCTATCACAGACTATGCGTACCTGTTGCCACCCCCTGAGATTAGGTAACTCACCGTATCTCAGTTACTTACCTCTCTTCACCCCACTCACACGAGTGGGATCTTTCTCTTACTTTACTCCCTCCCCCCCTTTTACCCTCCCCCCCTTTTCTTTACTCCCCCCCCCTCCTTTACCCCCCCCCTTCTGACCCTTTGCTGCTCCTCTCCCCCTCTCTGCCCCTGACCCTCTGCCTGCTGCCCTTTGTTCACCACCCCCCCCCTACCCCAATCCCTCCTGTCGACGTGTAATGGTTGATGTCACGCTAGTCTCCTATAATGTCAGAGTCTTGAATTCCCCTGAAAAACGCCACCATGTTGTGGATCAGCTTAGAAGACTAAAGGCCTCCATAGCTTTTCTACAAGAGACCCACATTAGAAGGGATAAACTCCCCAAGCTCCCCACTAAATATTTTAACCAGTGGTTTCATTCCTGCCACGGGACCTCGGCGTCTAAAGGGGTGTCAATTGCGATTCACAAATCCCTGCCAGTTAAGGTGCTTCATCAGCATACAGACTCGGAGGGTAGACTCCTCTTTCTACGTATCCAGATACACCAGTCTAAGTACACGCTGGCTAACATCTATGCCCCCAACCACGCTCAGGTTCCCTGGTTGATTCAAACCTTAGCTGACCTTAAATTGTACGCAGAGGGGCCAATCATCCTGGGGTCGGATCTTAATGTAGCTCTGAACCCCTGCTTGGACTCATCGTCTGGTGTGTCCCACATTTCACAGAGACTGCTGGCTAGACTGCTCACTAAACTGTCTGATTTATCCCTTTTAGATCCCTGGAGAACTCGGAACCCTTCCGTCAAAGATTATTCGTATTACTCGGCTACGCACAGGACATACCAAAGACTGGATTACCTGCTCATCCACACCTCTCTCCTGCCGACTGTGGTGTCCACAGGTATTGAACCGATCACGATATCAGACCATGCCCCTATCTTTCTAACTATATCTCTCACTAACAGCACTCCTCCCACTTTCACCTGGAGACTGAATGAAAGGATTCTTGAGCACCCACTAGCTTTCCCTGACATTCTAAAACATCTGCAGATGTATTTTACTGAAAATGCAGGTTCTGGACCTCCACCGCCGATGGTGTGGGAGGCCCACAAGGCCTACATACGAGGCATCCTCATCTCCTGGGGATCCAAACTAAACAAAGATTACAGGAAAAAGTTAGACAAATTATTACACAACATCTCCACTCTTGAGAGGGTTCATAAACGTTCCCAGCTAGAGGCCACTTTGACAGAACTCAGGGCGTTGAGGGAGGAGCTTATTAAACATCTATATGAGCGCTCCTCTAAGGCATACCTGCACCACAGACATAAATTATACGCACACGGAGATAAAGGAGGCCGCCTAATGTCCACACTCATCAAAAAGGCTAGAACCAAGCAACACATACATGAAATAAAAGATAGGAATGGCTTAACACAGACATCCACTCCCCTTATTGCGAAGGCTTTCCACAGCTTTTATGAATCCCTGTATAACCTTCAACCCCCTCAGGGTGCAGATGTTGACCAGACTCTCTCGGAAGCTCGGTCTGAATTGGACTTGCCCTCCTTGCCCTCAGCAATGTCTTCGACCCTCTTAGACCCTATTACCCCCGAAGAAGTTAGAAAGGTGATACTATCTTTTCCCCCGGGAAGAAGCCCTGGACCCGATGGTCTGTCGTTAATATACTATAAGAAATTCATCGATACCTTACTCCCACATCTCACTGACACATGCAACTCACTCCTGGGAGGGGGATCTTGGCCAAAACAGTCGCAAGAGGCCCACATCACACTTATCGCTAAGGAGGGCAAAGACCCGAGCGATTGTGGTAGCTACAGACCCATATCGCTCCTCAACATAGATCTGAAGATATGGGCTAAATTACTTTCTATGCGCATTAAAAAGCTTCTCCCACACTTGACTGCACCAGACCAGTCCGGCTTTGTCCTGGGCCGCGAAGGTAGGTCTAACACTTTCAAGCTCTTGGCCTCCATACAACATGCTCATGACGAACGTATACCTCTGGTCCTTCTCGGTGTAGATGCCGAGAAGGCTTTTGACAGAGTTAGCTGGTCGTTTATGAAGGATGTTCTCCGGAAATTTGGCTTCCCCCCACCCTTTATTGCTGCTATCTTTTCCCTGTACTCTAGCCCCTACGCCTCTCTAATGGTCAATGACACGTTGTCCCTACCCTTTCACATCACCAACGGCACCAGGCAGGGGTGTCCCCTGTCCCCTACTTTGTTTATTTTAGTTATGGAATCCCTTCTTCAAAAAATAAGACAGCATGAGGGGGTGAGGGGTGTACTTACACCTGATGGTGAACTAAAAACCCTAGCATTCGCAGATGACTTACTCTTCCTCCTAACTTGTCCAGAGGAGGGTCTCCCCTGCCTGGTCTCGCTATTCACAGAATTTGGTCGCATATCTAACTACAAAATCAATATAACTAAATCGGAACTCTTAAATATTTCTCTCCCAGCAGCAAGAGTCAAAGACCTCAAACTGCTCTCCCCATTCCCGTGGGCGCCTTCCTCCCTGAAGTATTTGGGTGTTCGTGTAACTCCTACACTAGCTGAACTGTACAATGCTAACTTTAAACCTCTACTGGAGGATATCCAAGCCCTATTGAAGGAATATGACTTTCCCCTCATCTCCTGGATAGGAAGGAGAAATGTCCTCAAGAGTTATGTTGTTCCCAAAATAACATATAAACTCCAAATGCTTCCGATAGCCCTTCCCCCAGCCTTCTTCTCTGCGATCAGGAAGTTGCTCTCCTCATACTTATGGAAACACAAAACACCTAGATTAGCACACTCTCTCTTGTCCAAACCATCTGTTAAAGGAGGAATAGGGATTCCCGACATTTCAGCTATTTACAAAACAATACAGCTTAGAAGATGGATTCACTCCCAACCACATCTCCGGACTTCCTCCGACTCACATCACTTTTCTGAGTGGGAGTGGGCCCGTTGGGTTTGTGGAGACGACTTCATCAAAGCGCTATGGGTCACCAAGCACAAACAACTCTCTCGGTCATCCTGCTCCCACCTATTTCTTGGTCTTTCATCTGTTTGGCACTCTCTAGCTTCAGCTCTCTCCCCTCCTGTCTCTCCTATTCTCCCCGCTGGTCTGATACCGTTGATTGGAGGTTGTAACTACTCGACATATTCCTCTCTATGGGGGAAATTAAATTCCCACACAGTCGAACAAGTCTTTGTGGACGGGAGGGTTCCGACAACAGATGAATTTCGATCACTCCTACCCTCTTGCCGTCTCTCCTTCCTTCACCTAGAACACATGAAACATTGCTGTACGCTTTTCTTGCGAACAGTGGGAAGGCTTAGGGAGCCCACTGAATTCGAGAGATCTCTCACTGCTCAATCAGCGAGACTACACAAATTATCTTCTATTAGGAAACTACTAGCTGATATTTTGACGACCACTAAACCAACCTACCTCATCTCGTGGGAGAGAGAGCTGAACATTTCTCTCTCCACCTTGGAGACCGAATACATTCTCACTCATTCCCAAGGCTTCTCCAGATGTATTAGGCTGAGAGAGATGCATTACAAATTGCTGTCTAGATGGCATAGGACTCCTGAGTTCTTGCACCTTCATGGTCTCTCCTCCTCCGGGCTTTGCTGGAGATGTGAGAAGCACACGGGCACCCACACCCACATATGGTGGACTTGCGCCACCATAGCTGGGTATTGGCTGGAGATTGAGGGAGAAATCAATGCTATTTTGCATACCTCGCTTACACTGAACCCAGAGATGGTTATCCTAGGTAGACCATCCGATTTGTACCGTCCTCACAGAGACCTCTTGTTAACTCACCTGCTAGCGGCCGCAAAGTCCTTGATACCTTTAAAGTGGTTGAGTCCTACCCCACCTTCCCTGAACGAGTGGAAGGCTAAGGTCCATCAGATCTGTCAATTTGAGGAGATGTCCCATAGAGCGAATAGAACGCATGATAAATATCTACGGATTTGGTCTCCGTGGCTACTACACCAGGTCAACCATTGATGTCGTCCTATCCCCCCCCCTTCCCTCCTATACTTTCCTCTTCCTACCCCCCCCCCCCTCCCTCTACCCTTTATCTCTGTCTCTTCTTTCTCTTCCCCAGTTTACCCACTTTGTTTATGCATGATACCTCCTGAGGTTCAATTGTAACCTCCACGATCTATTGCATATGTTTTCATGCACAGCTATCAATGTTATGGAATGTTTCCTCAAAATTGTAATCTGGAACTTCTATGTTTTAAGAATTTGGAAAGCAATAAAAAGTTTATTGAGAAAAAAAAATCTTCCCAGCTCCTCCTGCTCTATAACATGCTGTCTGTAGCCAAGGCCAAGTTCACACTGTAAAGAGGGCTCCGTCACGCAATCTGTCGGAAGGATGTGAGTTGAGCGAATACAAAAATACTGCATGTCCAGTCTTTTTTCTCCGCTCAACTCCCCTTAAAGGGGTACTCCGCCCCTAGACATCTTATCCCCTATCCAAAGGATAAGGGGTAAGATGTCAGATAGCCGCGGTCCCGCTGCTGGGGAGCCCCGGGATCCCTGCTGCGGCACTGCGCTATCATTACAGCACAGAGCGAGTTCACTCTGCACGTAATGACGGGCAGTACAGGGGCTGGAGCATCGTTACGTCACGGCTCCGCCCCTTGGGATGTCACAGCCCGCCCCTTTCAATACAAGTCTATGGGAGGGGGCGTGGCGGTCATCACGCCCCCTGTCATAGACTTGCATAAAGGGGATGGGCCGTGATGTCGCCAGGGGCGGAGCCATGATGTCACGCTGCTCCGTCCCCTGTATCACCCGTCATTACGCACAGAGCGAACTCGCTCTGCGCTGTAATGAGAGCGCGGTGCCGGAGCGGGGATCCTGAGGCTCCCCAGCAGCGGGACCGCGGTGATCTGACATCTTATCCCCTATGCTTTGGATAGGGGATAAGATGTCTAGGGGCGGAGTAAATATCAAACACCCGACAGCCACCATTCAAATCAATGGGATCCATTGGGACCCAGTGGTGTCAGTTGTGCTCAAACTCATTTAGGGTCCATTTGTTGAAAAAAAAAAAGAGCAAGAAAAAAAAAAAAAAAGAGCCGGACAAACCCTGAACACAACGGCCATGTAAACTTAGCTTAAAATGGGATGTTTAATGTCACATGTTCCTTAATATGTTTATTGTAGGAAAGCACCTTTAAAGAAGCAATATGATAAATCGCTGTGGTAAAACTCCCTATGTGTTCAGACATTTATGTGTACAAACAACCATAGTTTTTATGTAATTTAAAATGCCATGCATCTCGTTACACATTAGATATATGTTGATTCATGAGTACTACAACTGTTCTTGCCAAGTGTTTACCCTGTGATGTCCATTTGTTTATTTCTGGCAGCCATCCTAGATCATAAATTTGCTCCTCACATATAATGGAAGCTCCCGCAGTATCATGGTTGTGGTGTAGAACAATCTGCCCTTTTCTACTACAAACCACCCAACACCCTATTTTTTGAGCTCAGGAGCTCTGGGGTCAAACCCAGGTATAAAGGCTATGTCTGGTGGAAAAATACTGAATGGCAGAGACACAGAGGGGAGCATAATGGGTAGGGACAAACTGAACTACATGTCAGACAATAGTTCACCAGAGGTCAGGGTTATTACCCTCTAGTGAAAACAGTCAGTATGGGGGTTTTACGATGCAATGGCTGGAGTGAGATGATATTATAAAAAGAGAAGTAAAGGGGTAGTAGAACATGTTTTGACAGAACTGTTACATTTATAGTGAGTGTGATTGAGGGACCCCTAAAAACCTGTTGTCCTTTTTTAAGTATATATCATAATTGATAAACTCAATAAGCAGGAAGATAAAACCAGAACCCTTGGACAAACCTTGTGTTGATGGGCTGAACTTTGCTTTGGACGTTTTCTCCTCTGGCTCAGTTGCATTGATTTGGGCTTTTGTTGGTATCTCAGTTTACCAGTGGAACAAATGTCAGAGCAGTTTTTTTTGTTCTGCTTCAGGCGTGAGGGGCACCCACAGAGAACATATAATGCTCTAGCTGTCAAAACACTAATCAGAACTCTGCCCTTCCTTCTCTGAAACTAGATGTAGACCTTTCAATCTGTTTACCACAAGTGTTGCCAAGTCTCAAATATACCAACTATAAAGGCCTAGACAGAAATGTAAAAATAGACAGTATTTTTTACGCAATTTCTAATTTTCTTTGTCATGCCAACGTTACCAGCAACTTATTTCTCGCATTCAAAAAACTAGAACCTAAACAAGAATCGTTTTTTATCTTTTAAATTCAAAACCATGAAGTTTGATGCTGCAAATTGTTTATGAGGTTACACGAGTACATTTTATTTGATAGCCCTTTGCACTGAGAGTCAGTAAAACTCTCATAGAAAACAGTTGTTTACAGTGCGCTTTTCAGCACAAAGCTGTTTTAAAGCTCAATTGTGCATTTTGCAGATAAAGTGGGAAAACTAACTGAAGGCTGTATTGTAAGCAGTGGTTGCCTTGGAAACCCCTGTTTCAAGAGCTGGTTCTCCATTACCACTTAATTTAGGCTTCCTAATTGCATTCCACTAAATCGGTAGCGACAATATCTGCAGAGCAAAACGGCATGCCCAGTCTAGCGCAAACCTCTTTGAAACAGGCTTTTTGAAAGCCAGGAGCTATAAAGACTCAGCATGACGTGGTGCATATGAGAAACCTGTAGTTCAAATGTACTGCTGCTCGCTTTCTCATCCCCAGTAAGTTCACCATATTTTCTACCAAGCTATCTGCTCACTGTACCTGAAAGAAGATAAAACTCTGCCATGTAGAAACTCATCTGTCCACTAACATACTGCTGGAAGCACATTTAATTACGTCCACAATTATTAGTACACGTGCGGTATCTACTGTCATTCTGGTGTGCACCGCTGACTATTATTACCATATTACAGAATGCTCTTTGATCCAGGGTGCAGCTATGGCCATTTTCTTTTGTTTCCCATTGCCTCTTTGTGCCAGCTTCAGAGTCCTGAACAAACAGTCTTTTCAGAACCACTACACATAAAATCATCCCAATTAGCAGTCGTACAAACCTTCTACAGGAAGCAACTAATATGATGTGCGAGTGATTCTGCCAGACAGGAGCTCTCTGTCATTGTCAGATTAACACTTGAGTTAAACTCTTGTAAATCAGTCACATTAAGCTGCTGGTGGGGTAACAAACATAGGCCCATTATTCTCTGTATCCTCAAGAGCTCTTGTTTCATTAAAATTTAACCTACATTTGCAGCCACATTTACATATTTATGCAAAAAAATAAGGCAGCTCTGTTGTGTTTTAACACCTTGATTAAATGTAAGCGTCTAGATTAGGGGTGCACTATTAGCAGCGATTTTCCCTTACTACAGGTGAAGGTACCTATTGGATAATGAAGTCTCCTGTTTAAAGTGCTAGTGTCCTTAGAAAAAACTATTGATATGTCATGCAGATTATATGCTTAGACCTATACCGATCTCTAGATATGGCTGGGTAAAGCACATGGTAGCACATCTTATTCCCCGACTTTTAGATCATTGAAGAGAGGGGGCCCAATATAGTCTATGGAGCCTATCACTGCAACAACATGATTTGGGTGCTAATTATTTATGTTTCATCCAACTGTGGTATCCCGATACCGCATCTTATACGGTACCTATGTATGTGTGGGTCCCCATAGCCAGAGTCCCTTGGACGTAGGGATCCCAGTTGTGTAGCCTACCCCTTGTCGCCTCTATTCCAACTAATAGCCTAGTAATTTATGTAAGGGTAATGTAAATATAGTAATATATATGTAGATAAATGGTTACCGTATATACTCGAGTATAAGCCGACCCGAGTATAAGCCGAGACCCCTAATTTCAACCCAAAATCCCAGGAAAAGTTATTGACTCGAGTATAAGCCTAGGGTGGGAAATACCTCATCCCCCCCTGTCATCATCCAGACCCGTCATTAACATCCTCATCATCCCCTTGTCATCATCCCACACATCCCCCCTTCATCATCCCCTTGTCATCATCCCACACATCCCCTTATCATCCCACACATCCCCCCTTCATCATCCCCTTGTCATCATCCCACACATCCCCTTATCCCACACATCCCCCCTTCATCATCCCCTTGTCATCATCCCACACATCCCCTTATCCCACACATCCCCCCTTCATCATCCCCTTGTCATCATCCCACACATCCCCCCTTCATCATCCCCTTGTCATCATCCCACACATCCCCTTATCATCCCACACATCCCCCCTTCATCATCCCCTTGTCATCATCCCACACATCCCCTTATCATCCCACACATCCCCCCTTCATCATCCCCTTGTAATCATCCCACACCCCCCCCCTTCATCATCCCCACCCCCCTTCATCATCCCCACACCCCCCCCCCTTCATCATCCTCTTCTCATCATTCGCCCTCAGTGGTCTTCAACCTGCGGACCTCCAGAGGTTTCAAAACTACAACTCCCAACAAGCCCGGGCAGCCATCGGCTGTCCGGGCTTGCTGGGAGTTGTAGTTTTGAAACCTCCGGAGGTCCGCAGGTTGAAGACCACTGCGGCCTTCAACCTGCGGACCTCCAGAGGTTTCAAAACTACAACTCCCAGCAAGCCCGGGCAGCCATCGGCTGTCCGGGCTTGCTGGGAGTTGTAGTTTTGAAACCTCCGGAGGTCCGCAGGTTGAAGACCACTGCGGCCTTCAACATGCGGACCTCCAGAGGTTTCAAAACTACAACTCCCAGCAAGCCCGGGCAGCCATCGGCTGTCCGGGCTTGCTGGGAGTTGTAGTTTTGAAACCTCCGGAGGTCCGCAGGTTGAAGACCACTGCGGCCTTCAACATCATCCAGCCCCCTCTCACCCCCTTTAGTTCTGAGTACTCACCTCCGCTCGGCGCTGGTCCGGTCCTGCAGGGCTGTCCGGTGAGGAGGTGGTCCGGTGAGGAGGTGGTCCGGGCTGCTATCTTCACCGGGGGCGCCTCTTCTCCGCGCTTCCGGCCCGGAATAGAGCCGTTGCCTAGACAACGACGCATCTGCGTCGTTGTTAAGGCAACGTGACTATTCTGAGGCCGGGCCCGAAGCGCTTAGAAGAGGCCTCCCCGGTGAAGATAGCAGCCCGGACCACCTCCTCACCGGACCACCTCCTCACCGGACAGCCCTGCAGGACCGGACCAGCGCCGAGCGGAGGTGAGTACTCAGAACTAAAGGGGGTGAGAGGGGGCTGGATGATGTTGAAGGCCGCAGTGGTCTTCAACCTGCGGACCTCCGGAGGTTTCAAAACTACAACTCCCAGCAAGCCCGGACAGCCGATGGCTGCCCGGGCTTGCTGGGAGTTGTAGTTTTGAAACCTCTGGAGGTCCGCAGGTTGAAGACCACTGCGGGTGGGGGAGTTCACTCGAGTATAAGCCGAGGGGGGTGTTTTCAGCACGAAAAATCGTGCTGAAAAACTCGGCCTATACTCGAGTATATACGGTAATTACCGGTTCCATAGCGTAGCAGGACCTGCGGGCAACGTGATGGTAAACTCTATGGTATTTTGCTTAAGGACCTTTGGAGGCCCTGTGACGTATGCAATCCCATTACTCTGTGTAATGGTGAGTGACAGATGTTCGGACCAATCGGATTCACCCGCCCCCTGCCCATATAAGGGAGTGGCAGACATCTTTTCTCTCTCTTGTTCCTGGGCTGTCAAACGAGAAGGATCTGCGCAGCAGCTATCGCAGTGAGTTAGGCCCGAGCCTTGCGGCAATGGCTGAGTTATTCAGAATATAGAGTGTATCAATTCCCAGACACTGCATCATCACCGGACCTAATATAACCCCTAAATTTGGCCGGATCTGCAAATATCTACCCTAAATTCTGAGACTTTCTAAATAGCTCAAGGTCCGCAACAACTGTCAGTCACTGAGCAATATAAGGACTGTTTGTAAGAGACTTTTACTGTGCCTTGGATGTATCGCAAGCACTTAAGTAAAGTTGTTCAAGTTCAAGTTCAATCTCCTTGTGGACCTTCAGTCATTTCAAGCACCTATCGTTACTGTGATAGGCCGGAGCATTGCCTCAGCATACTAGTCCCGCAGCCTGGCGTCACGAACTATAGGGTTAACATTAACCCCTCATATTCCGATACCATACCACCACTACCATACACCCCCCAAGGGCTACCACACAACTATATCTGAGGATTTTGGGGGTCTCTGCGTTTAGACCCCGAATGATCAAAACGCTGCTCAGTGAATAATGAACGCTTTTCTTTAATCAAGAGATAAGCATTCATTCATAAAAACTCTACCCAAGATGGAAGGCATTAAGCCAGCAGCACAACTTAAAGGACATCTGCAGCGGTACAAACACTCATCCCCTATACTCAAGATAGGGGATAAGTGTTTGATCGCGGGGGGTCCGAACGCTGGGCCCCCAGTGATCTCCTGTACGGGGCCGCTGCTCTCCCATGCAGGGGGTGTGCCAGCCGCAGCATGACGTTGCGGCCGGCACGCCTCCTCCATACATCTCTATGGGAGAGGCGGGGAGGCAGCATTCGTGCCTCCCTGCATCCCCCATAGAACTGTATGGGGAAGGGGAGAAGACGGGGCGTCACCGTCGACCTCTAGGTCGACGCTACCTCACCATGGGCGCTAATGCCGGCGCCCCATTAGGGAGATCGAGGGGGGTCCCAACGGCCGTCCTCCCGCGATCAAACACTTATCCCCTATCCTGGGGCTAGGGGATAAGTGTAATTCCGCTGCAGTTGTGCTTTAAGTTATTGTTGTCACTTGGCTTATTCAGGTTTTTGTATGCTGGGCCTGGTGGCTCCACTAAGAGATGCTTGCTGTAGGGCAATGTGTTGTTTTTCTTCTCTCTCTCTAGGCAGAACAAGCCATTCTTCCGGGAGCAGGGAACAAATACCCTTGTTAACCCCTTAACCCCTTGGGGACAGAGGATTTTTCCATTTTTTGCACTTTCATTTTCCTCCTTAACTTCTAAAAATCATAGCCCTTTCAATTTTGCACCTAAAAATCCATATGATGGCTTATTTTTTTGCGCCACCAATTCTACTTTGTAATGACATCAGTCATTTTACCCATAAATCTACGGTGAAACAGAAAGAAAAATCAATGTGCAACAAAATTTAAGAAAAAACGCCATTTTGTAATTTTTGGGGGCTTCCGTTTCTACGCAGTACATTTTTTTTGTTAAAAATGACACCTTGTCTTAATTCTGTAAGGTCCATATGATTAAAATGATACCCTACTTATATAGGTTTGATTTTGTGGTACTTCTGGAAAAAATCATAACTACATGCAGGAAAATGTACCGTATATACTCGAGTATAAGCCGAGTTTTTCAGCACGATTTTTCGTGCTGAAAACACCCCCCTCGGCTTATACTCGAGTGAACTCTCCACCCGCAGTGGTCTTCAACCTGCGGACCTCCAGAGGTTTCAAAACTACAACTCCCAGCAAGCCCGGGCAGCCATCGGCTGTCTGGGCTTGCTGGGAGTTGTAGTTTTGAAACCTCCGGAGGTCCGCAGGTTGAAGACCACTGCGGCCTTCGACATCATCCAGCCCCCTCTCACCCCCCTTTAGTTCTGTACAGTACTCACCTCTGCTCGGCGCTGGTTCGGTGCTGCAGGGCTGTCCGGAGAGGAGGTGGTCCGGTGGGATAGTGGTTCCGGGCTGCTATCTTCACCGGGGAGGCCTCTTCTAAGCACTTCGGGCCCGGCCCCAGAATAGTCACGTTGCCTTGACAACGACGCAGAGGTACGTTCATTGCTAACGTACTTCTGCGTCATTGTCAAGGCAACGCCTCTATTCCGGGCCGGAAGCGCGGAGAAGAGGCGCCCCCGGTGAAGATAGCAGCGAGGAGGAAGGTAGGGGACCCTCCTGCTGTCCTACAGCTGTTTGGGATGCCACGATTTCGCCGTGGCAATCCCGAACAGCCCACTGAGCTAGCCGGGATCAGTTTACTTTCATTTTAGATGTGGTGTTCAAGTTTGAACGCCTCATCTAAAGGGTTAATAGTGTGCAACACTGCAATCACTGCCACGTGCTATTAGCCATGGGTCCTGGCTGTTGTTATAGGCTGGGCCTGAACCACTATGACGCAGGGCCACGGTGTTGCCCCGCGTTATAAAAAGGGAGTGGGTGGAGGGCGTACAGGTATGCCCTCCATCCCCAAAAAGTTAAGTAATCAAATAATCTTTGTTTTTGCCCCTTCATTTTTCCTTCTAAAACTTGTTTTTATCTTCTAAAAATCATAACGCTTTCAATTTTGCACCTACAGAGTCTTATAAGGGCTTGTTTTTTGTGTCAGAAATTGTACTTTGTAATGACAATACTTATTTTACAACATAATCTGTGGCGAAAGAAAAAAAATACTTGTGGCATGAAATGAAAAGGAAAAATCACAATTTTGCTCATTTTTAGGACTTCTGTTTCTATGCAGTGCACTTTTCATACATAAGACACATTATCTTTATTCTGTAGGTTCACACAGTTACAGGGATACCCAATTTATGTAGGTATTATTATTTTTACTACATGCACCAAAATTAGTAGGTTTAAAATTGTCATATTCTTACCCCTATAACTTTTTTTTATTTTTCCACATATGGGGCTATATGAGGGCTTATTTTTTCTGTAGTTTTTATCGGTACCATTTTTGTTTTGATGGGACTTTTTGATCACTTTTTATTAATATTTTTATGGTACATGAAGTGACCAAAATTCACAATTTTGGACTTTGGTATTTTTTATGTGTACGCCATCGACCGTGCAGTTTAGCTAACATTATATTTTAATAGTTCGGACATGTACGCATGTGGCAGTACCACATATGATAATTTTTTTATTACAATATTTTATTTAAAAAATAGGAAAAGGGAGGGTAATTAAATTTTTTATTAGGAGGGACTTATTCACATTTATTCTCTTATCTTTTTTTTTACCACTTTTTACTTTTTTTTAGGCCCCTTAGGAGGCTATACCATGCAATATTTTGATTGCTTACATTGTTCAATGCTATGCTATAGCATAGATCAGTGTTACCGGCGCTCTGCTGCTCTAGCCTTCTGCGCAGGCATGGAGCAGTAGATCGCCAATCGGACAATGAGGAGGCAGGTCCTCCCGTCATCCACTAAGCTGATCAGGACATCACAATTCTGTTGTGATAGTCCCGATCAGCGCCGCTGAGCTGTCCGGATAGTTTTATTTTCGGTTTAGACGCTGCGATCAACTTTGACTGCAGCATCTAAAGGGTTAATGCCGGGCATTGGCCCAATCGGGGGGGGGGGGGGGGGGGGGGGGGGGCTGACAATAGCCGTGGTTCCTGGCTGCCTGTAGCAACCGGGACCCACGGGGTTTAAACGGTTTAAACCCCGTTAGTGGGATCAGGGCATTCAGGTACGCCCTCAGTCCTTAAGGTCTCTGGAACGGGGGCGAACCCATATGCCCTGCGTCCTTAAGAAGTTAAGGAGCAATCCTTGATGTTTCTGCATCACTTGGTCTCTAGTGCTGATGGGCCTAAGCTTAAATAAATCAGGATGCCACCTACTGGAGAGAGTATAAAAGCAGAGAATCCTACCAGTTGAGTGTCCACCCTCCATATCTTATGTTAGCTACTTGATCTGGACATGACTTAGGAAATCATGGGGTGCCAAGCTAACAGGAGATTTATACGTTCTGAGAACAGTTTACAACCCTGTAAATTAGAATTAAAACTCCAATACATGTCCTCTAGAAGCTTCTAGTAACTTCTATCCATTAAAAGCACAGTGCACAGAATGTACACTAGAATTTATTACAACAATAAAGCACACATAAAAAATACAATTCAAACTGATCTACTAAAAACCATTTTAGGCCAGTTGTAGGCATAACACTGTTTGGTCTTAGGGGGGCCAACAGCACAGACTATCTCTCGAAAACAAAAACAGAAAACATTGTTAGATATTAAGGGAACCTCTACTCTGCACAGCATGCTCAGCTGCATCCTTAAAGATTTATCTATATGGTTAATTATCTTTTTTGGAAAAACCATTTCAATAGGTATTGTTATTTGAATGAATTTTCATTAGATGCCATCTTTAGACACAGACATTCATTCACAGAAGCAACTTAGTTGTCAAATTAGGAAGCTTTCCTGTTGGAAATTCTGTAGAGGGAACCTAGCCTTATACTGCTGTGTTAAAGTTTTTAAAGTGATGGCATCCCAGTTTTAACATAGGACTTGGACTGAAACTGTTTTGACCACTTTTAGATCTGGGACTCTACTCCTATGTTAGTATTGAATGATGTGCAGACCTCATAATTTAAGCCATGGTGGGTCAAGCAATAAAAAAAAAAAAAGATAGTGGCTTAGCAGTCATGAGGACCATTGAGGGTAGACAGCTTAATATAAGTTGTTTAGTGGGATAGGCAAAAGCCAAGAGTTCCTTTAGTAGCAACCAAACTAGAGTCGACCTATTGGGGCATCTCAAGGTCTCTAGCGCTAGTACAAAGACTGGTCAGAAACTGTTTATGTCACTAAATTTGTGCTGCAACCATTAAGCATGCTGTGCCATTAATGGTGTTCTCCAAAGACCAAGCACATTATATAACTATTGTTAGGTGGAGAAAAAATTATTTTTGTTTATCTGCAAAGAGTTCTGCATCATTTCACGAGAGGAGCCCCCCTTACATGTTCTGGACCCGATAACTAGAATAGCTTTACTGCAATTGCATTGTAAAAATTCAAACTAATTATTCCTAATTAAGCTTAATTATCTATGTCCAAATTAGACTTCATGATTCTATTGTGCATTACCAAACTTCTGCAGTCATTAGCCTATTCTATTTATTTTTGTGATACGACACTGCTGCTCAATGGGTGCTAACATGGAATATATTATTATCATATTGCAAAATGTTATTCTTGGCTGCTGTTGGAAATTTCAGTGACTCTACAGATGCATTCAGAAACTGGTATTTATATGCGAGTATATGAGCTCTCTTGCTGTACTTGGGCCCCTACTACTACACTATTATGAAAAAAAATGTCTAAATTAAAAGCCTCTAAAAAAAAAAAATCTAAAAAAGTAACTGCAAAAAATTTTGGACAAAAATACAGCCTACATACAATGATAAATTCCCCTCATAGCCTTTAAGTACATTACAGCCAAACAAAATTTCCCATGCAATAGCAAGCTTAACCTCTTAAGGACGCAGGATGTAAATGTACGTCCTGGTACGGTGGTACTTAATGCACCAGGACGTACATTTACGTCCTGTGCATAACCGCGGGCATCGGAGCGATGCCCGTGTCATGCACGGCTGATCCCGGCTGCTGATCGCAGCCAGGGACCCGCCGGCAATGGCCGACGCCCGCAATCTCGCGGGCGTCCGCCATTAACCCCTCAGATGCCGGGATCAATACAGATCCCGGCATCTGCTGCAGTACGCGATTTCAATGAATGATCGGATCGCCAGCAGCGCTGCTGCGGGGATCCGATCATTCAGAACGCCACACGGAGGTCCCCTCACCTTCCTCCTTCTGAATCCCGGCATCTTCTGCTCTGGTCTGAGATTGAGCAGACCAGAGCAGAAGATGACCGATAACACTGATATGTTCTATGTCCTATACATAGAACAGATCAGTATTAGCAATCATGGTATTGCTATGAATAGTCCCCTATGGGGACTATTCAAGTGTAAAAAAAAATGTAAAAAAATTTTAAAGTAAAAAAAGTGAAAAATCCTCTCCCCCAATAAAAAAATAAAACGTCTGTTTTTTCCTATTTTACCCCCAAAAAGCGTAAAAAATTAATTTAATAGACATATTTGGTATCGCCGCTTGAGTAAATGTCCAACTATTAAAATAAAATGTTAATGAGGTGAACGGCGTGAACGTTAAAAAAAAAGTCCAAAATTGCTACTTTTTTAATACATTTTATTTTTTTAAAATTTATAAAAAATGTATTAAAAGATTTTTATATGCAAATGGGGTATCAAAAAAAGTACAGATCATGGCGCAAAAAATTAGCCCTCATACCGCCGCTTATACGTAAAAATAAAAAAGTTATAGGTCATGAAAATAAAGGGATTATAAACAAACTAATTTGGTTAAAAAGTTTGTGATTTTTTTTAAGCACAACAATAATATATAAGTATGTTATCATGGGTATCATTTTAATCGTATTGACCCTCAGAATAAAGAACACACATCATTTTTACCGTAAATTGTACGGCGTGAAAACAAAACCTTCCAAAATTAGCAAGATTGCGTTTTTCTTTTTAATTTCCCCACAAAAATAGTGTTTTGTGGTTGCGCCACACATTTTATGAGTCCTTAAGGCCAAAATGGGCTGAGTCCTTAACCCCTTAAGGACGCAGGACGTAAATGTACGTCCTGGTGAGGTGGTACTTAACGCACCAGGACGTACATTTACGTCCTAAGCATAACCGCGGGCATCGGAGCGATGCCCGTGTCATGCGCGGCTGATCCCGGCTGCTGATCGCAGCCAGGGACCCGCCGGCAATGGCCGACGCCCGCGATCTTGCGGGCGTCCGCCATTAACCCCTCAGGTGCCGGGATCAATACAGATCCCGGCATCTGCGGCAGTTCGCCATTTAAATGAACGATCGGATCGCCCGCAGCGCTGCTGCGGGGATCCGATCATTCATAACGCCGCACGGAGGTCCCCTCTCCTTCCTCCGTGCGGCTCCCGGCGTCTCCTGCTCTGGTCTGTGATCGAGCAGACCAGAGCAGGAGATGACCGATAATACTGATCTGTTCTATGTCCTATACATAGAACAGATCAGTATTAGCAATCACGGTATTTCTATGAATAGTCCCCTATGGGGACTATTCAAGTGTAAAAAAAAATGTAAAAAAATGTAAAAGTAAAAGTAAAAAAAAGTGAAAAATCCCCTCCCCCAATAAAAAAGTGAAACGTCCGTTTTTTCCTATTTTACCCCCAAAAAGCGTAAAAAACATTTTTTATAGACATATTTGGTATCGCCATGTGCGTAAATGTCCGAACTATTAAAATAAAATGTTAATGATCCCGTACGGTGAACGGCGTGAACGAAAAAAAAAAAAAAAAAAGTCCAAAATTCCTACTTTTTTAATACATTTTATTAAAATTTTTTTATAAAAAATGTATTAAAAGTTTTTTATATGCAAATGTGGTATCAAAAAAAAGTACAGATCATGGCGCAAAAAATGAGCCCCCATACCGCCACTTATACGGAACAATAAAAAAGTTAGAGGTCATCAAAATAAAGGGATTATAAACGTACTAATTTGGTTAAAAAGTTTGTGATTTTTTTAAGCGCAGCAATAATATAAAAGTATATAATAATGGGTATCATTTTAATCGTTTTGACCCTCAGAATAAAGAACACATGTCATTTTTACCATAAATTGTACGGCGTGAAAACAAAACCTTCCAAAATTAGCAAAATTGCGTTTTTCGTTTTAATTTCCCCACAAAAATAGTGTTTTTTGGTTGCGCCATACATTTTATGATATAATGAGTGATGTCATTACAAAGGACAACTGGTCGCGCAAAAAACAAGCCCTCATACTAGTCTGTGGATGAAAATATAAAAGAGTTATGATTTTTAGAAGGCGAGGAGGAAAAAATGAAAACGTAAAAATTAAATTGTCTGAGTCCTTAAGGCCAAAATGGGCTGAGTCCTTAAGGGGTTAAGGAGTTAAAGGGGTTGTCCAGGGAAAAACTTTTTTCTATATATATCAACTGGCTCCAGAGAGTTAAACAGATTTGTAAATTACTTCTATTAAAAAATCTTAATCCTTTTAGTACTTATGAGCTTCTGAAGTTGAGTTGTTCTTTTCTAAGTGCTTTCTAATGACACGTGTCTCGGGAACTGTCCAGAGTAGAAGCAAAACCTCTTCTACTCTGTGCAGTTGCTGAGACAAGCAGAGATGTCAGCAGAGAGCACTGTTGTCAGAATGAATACAACAACTCAACTTCAGCATCTGATAATTGTTAGAAGGATTAGGATTTTTTAATAGAAGTAATTTACAAATCTGTTTAATTTTCTGGAGCCAGTGGATATAAAAATAAAGTTTTTTCCTAGAATACCCCTTTAATGGAGTAAACATTTTGTTTTGTTGGTATTTAGTTATAAAGACAGTTCATTCAAGGATAGGACAATAGACAAGTGAGTTGCACTAATACTCATTTTTGTTGGCATGTCCTAACCTGGAATAAAAAATAAAAAAAGAATAGTAAATTAGTTAAAGAGAATGCAAATAATTTGAAAGTGATTCTTAAATAATACATTGTCCTAATTGACAAGCTATAATATGTCTTACACCATTCTCTACCCTATGAAAATTTAGCACATGCCCAGAAGTGTGCCCATGCTTCAGGCATGCACATGAATTTGGGAAAGAGGCAATGCTATAGGTTGCGGTCTGGCTTGTCAATCACTCCTTAGTAGGCATGGTTATAATCATGATTAGGTGACCAGTTTCCTGGAGGGTCCCACCCACATAACTAGTTACAGGTAACACAGGTAATACTGTAATACTGTGCAGGGAAGTTTAAAAGGTCATTTTTCACCAAAGTTCAAATTGAACAACAGGCACATCCTAGAATACACTGACAAACCAGTTTATGTGTTGTGGTTGGTTTTAGGATGATATTCTTAATGGCCGGTCCCCTTTAATATGTAGCCCACAAAGAGAACAAGTTACAGCCCAATAGACATTAAAGAACATTTCTTCAGACGAAATGATGTTCCCTTGCCACATTGTTTCCTCCGAACTATTATTTGGTGAGTTTATAAAGTCAATAAACTTGGTTCAGTGAAAATATTCATGTGAAGTAATAGAACACAGTGAGTGATAGTGAGCTTTGGTTTCTTCATAATAATCTGCAGCATGTGACTGTTACTCACTGTATGTCATACAAAGGTCATTGATCCACATTTATTATTAATAATATAACTGCATCAATGACATTGGAGAGGGAAGGTGATGAGAATTGCACCTATTAATACATGACAGTTTTTTTTCTCCAGTTTTATTAATTACTATACAGTGAATTACAGAATTATTTCATTCAGTAATTTAGGTATGGTTTGAGGGTTGGTGGTTTGTACATTTTACTATTTTACTTAGTAGTGATTTGCTAAATTAATTAAAAAATATATATATTAATATTTAGAAATAGATTTTAAACAATGTATACCTTTAGAGGGTATAAAACTCCTCTTCAGTCATTTAACTACTTCCAGCATGGAAACAAACATGTTCGTCAGGGAAAGTGTCCTTTTCCTAAATCCTAACATACTTGTATGTGACGCGATTGTTTGTATAGGGCCTAGAGGCTGTTTCTATGCGATCACCTACTGGAGAATATCTGTATGTCACAGCCTCCATCCAGCACTAATTTAAACTATGTTACACTGTGTTGATTGATGTCTTTTTTTATTTTTGAAGATAATTTATTATTTTTGGGAGCACAGATGACTTTCATAGAAAAGTGCACAAATAAATATTATAGCACAGCCAATGTAGTAAATTCGACATGGCCTTGCTTTCACTGGGGAGGTTAAACCCTACCATTTTAATGTGTTCGGGTAGAATTTAACAAAAAACTAAACTACATGTTTTTATTGAAAATCAATAAACTATAGTGTAATTTAGCTATAATTTAGGCTAGGGACAGGAAATAAATAAAGCCAATTACTTGACTACTTTATACAAACGCTTACACATGTAAAGTTTGGCAATATAAATGGGGGAGATTCATCACTGTGTGTTTAGCTACACATGTTTTTAAAACTAACTTTCCAGGCTCAAGTTAACTGTGTATTGTTCATTTAATTAATCATAAATTTGTGTTTTCAAAATGGTAGCTGTGTACATAAAATTAAGATTTTCTCTTTCACATGTTGTGAAAAAATGCCCCTAAATTTAATAGTTAGTAGCATAGACTAGAACAGGGGTAGGCAACCTTTTGGTAGTGCTGTGCCCAAATGTTTTTCGAAGTCGTTTGGTGTGCCAGCAATATGGAGGGAGCTGATTGTGGGTGTGGCTTGTCACAGGGTGGTTTTTTTTCAGAATTGTCCTTAAACATTGTTCTTGCTGCAAGGACCTTTCCAGTGAGAACAACCATTTTAACTCAGACCTGTATAATACAGACCCCAAAATCAGTCCACACCACAATACAGACCCCAGAATCAGTCCACACCACAATACAGACCCCAGAATCAGTCCACACCATAATACAGATGCCAGAATTACCACCCGCCATAATACAGACCCCAAAATCAGTCCCCACCATAATACAGACCTCAGTCACCACCCACCATAATACAGACCCCAGAATCACCACCCACCATAATACAGACCTTAGAATCACCACCCACCATAATACACACCCCAGAATCACAACCCACCATAATACAGACCCCAGAATCAGTCCCCACCATAATACAGACCCCAGAATCAGACCCCACCATATTACAGACCCCAGAATCAGACCCCTCCATAATACAAACCCCAGAATCAGTCCCCACCATAATAACGACCTCAGTCACCACCCACCATAATACAGACCCCAGAATCACCACCCACCATAATACAGACCTTAGAATCACCACCCACCATAATACAGACCCCAGAATCACCACCCCCCATAATACAGACCCCAGAATCAGACCCCACCATAATACAGACCCCAGAATCAGACCCCTCCATAATACAAACCCCAGAATCAGACCCCACTATAATACAGACCCCAAAATCAGACCCCATCAAAATACAGACCCCAGAATCACCACCCACCATAATACAGACCTCAGAATACGACTCCACCATAATACAGACCCCAGAATCAGGTCCCCATCAAAATACAAACCCCAGAATCAGGCCCCACCATAAAATCCCAGAATCAGACTCCACCATACTACAGACCCCAGAATCAGTCCCCACCATAATACAGACCGCAGAATCAAACCCCACCATAATACAGACCCCAGAATCAGTCTCCAGCATAATACAGACACCACAGACTCCAGAATCACCAACCACCAAATTACAAACTCCAGAATCATCACCCACCATAATACAGACCCCAGAATCACCACCCACCATAATACAGACCCCAGAATCAGTCTCCAGCATAATACAGACACCAGAATCACCACTCACCATGATACACCCCCCAGAATCACCACCCACCATAATACAGACCCCATAATCACCAGCCACCATAACACAGACCCCAGAATCAGTCTCCACCATAATACGGACCCCAGAATCAGACCCCACCATAATAAAGACCCCAGAATCACCACCCACCATAATACAGACCCCAGAATCACTACACACTATAATACAGACCCCAGAATCAGACCCCATCATAATACGGACCCCAGAATCAGTCCCCACCATAATACAGACCTCAGAATCAGACCCCACCACAATACAGACCTTCTCCCCCCCCCTCCCTTTACATAATACAGACGCCAGGATCAGACCCCAGTCGAGTTATGCAATAATATACATACAGTCACATTAACTGACTCACAATTCACATATTTCACAGTGGGCGGCAACCTCTTTCCTTCTGTTCTCGATCTGGCTCAGACCACCATGACAACTTCTTCCAGCCAAAACCCCTCACTGCAGCATCTGCAAGACAAATATCTTAGTTTCTGCATTTTTTCAGTGCAGTCCCTAGAAGTGCAGAATTCAGTGCAGTTTATTCCATTGCAAACAGTGTTACAGAGAAGGCTACGTTTCAGCGACCTGTCTTAGTCAAGTATGAGAGGTGACAAAATGTAGCCTGCTTTGTAACACAGTTTAAAAGGGAATAAACTGCACTGAATTCTGCACTTTGGTGAGCTGCGATTTTCCTTGGATATCAGTAGTAGTGTTGCTCGCGAATATTCGCAATTCGAATATTATTCGCGAATATCGCATATTCGCGAATTCGCGAATTTCCCGAATATAGCGATATATATTCGTAATTACGAATATTCGTTTATTTTTTTTATTTTTTTCACAGCACACATCACAGTGATCACCCCTCTCTGCTTCCAGCTTGTGTGGTGTAAAGAAGGCTCTAATACTACTGTGTGAGACTGCCGAACGAAAATTCGCATAGACGAAAATTAGCATATGCTAATTTTCGTATATGCGAATTTTCGCGTATGATAATTTTGTATATGATAATTTTCGTATATGCGAAAATAAAACGAGAATATTACGAATATGCGAATATTCACGAATATATGACGAATATTCACCCATATATTCGCGAATATTCGCGAATTCGAATATGGCCTATGCCGCTCAACACTAATCAGTAGGTAGGTAGGTAGGTAGGTATGCAGGTAGGCAAATAGATGTGGAGGTAAGTTTATAGGTAGGTAGCAAGATAGGTAAATGGGTAGCTATGTATGTTTGTATGTAGGTAGGTACTTAGGTTGCTATGTAGGTAAGTAGCTATGTAGGTAGGTAGCTATGTAGGTAGATAGCCAGGTTGCTAAGTAGGTGGATATGTAACCAGGAAATTAATAAGGTAAGTAGCCAGGCAGGTAATTGTGTAGGTAGCTAGGTGGGGTAGTAGCCAGTGCTCCTTCACATCCAAATCATCATCACCCTCTCCGTCACCTGCACCCCCTCTCCGTCACCTGCACCCCCCTTACCCCCATCACCTGCACCCCCCTTCCCCTCACTTGAACTCCCCATCACTTGCACCACCACCCCTTTACTTGCACCCCATCATCACTTGCACCCCCATCATTACTTGCACTCCCCATCATCACTTGCACCCCCCATCATCACTTGCACCCCCCTCATCACTTGAACCCCCATCATCACTTGCACCCCCATCATCTGACCCCTGACCACTAGACTAGAAAGTAAAAACAATCATTACATTGATAATGTTGGTATTGTTAAAGGGGTGGTCTCATCTCCCATGATTCTCTCTCTCTTTGATGCCGTCTGCTCACACTCCTGGTGGGTGGGGATGGGGTCAGAGGCAGGGCATTTGCTTCTGTAATTCTGTGCCTGACAGCTTTCAAGCTAAAGTACTATGCCTGTAATTGTCAGACATCCTGAATTTGTTCTGAGATAAGCTGAGCAGGGAGAGCAGGGAGCCCGATGCGCACTAAACTCATAACCTCCGGACCACTCTGGGAGTGATGTCACCACTGCTTCTATAGAGCTGGTGGATGGGAAACATTCCTAGCAGCAGTTAACACGAGGGAGATAACAATACATATCTTCAGAACCTGGCAAGTTTGCTAAATGAAGCCAACTGCAAACCTTGTTAGGCTGCCATACTCAAAACATAGAGACATGATTAAGAAGATGGGATTACCCTTTAAGGGTATGTTTACACTGAAGAATTGGGGCGGAAATCAAGCAGAAATTTTCTGCCTCAAAATATTGTTACTTTTCCACAAGAACTGAATTGGAGAGGAAAAAGCGAGCAGAATTACTCGTGGAAATTCCTATCCAATTCCTCAGTGTGAACATACCCTAAGAGTTTATTGTGGCAGTGTTAAATACAAAGCTGGGACTACAGTACAGTAGCAAGGATAAAAATATGAAGATTAACCATATAATGTATAATAAAAAAATAAATAATAAAACATGATAAGTATATTTTGTAACACAAGCAGAAGTCCTAAATAATAAAAAAAAAGTCTGAGAGTAAAGAGTCTGGTTTGAATGTGCACAATACAGTCATGGCCGTAAATGTTGGCACCCCTGAAATTTTTCAAGAAAATTTAGTATTTCTCACAGAAAAGGATTGCAGTAATACATGTTTCGCTATACACATGTTTATTCCATTTGTGTGTATTGGAACTAAACCAAAAAAGGGAGGAAAAAAGGCAAATTGGACATAATGTCACACCAAACTCCAAAAATGGTCTGGAAAAAATTATTGGCACCCTTGTTTCAAATAAAATTGTTTCAAGCATGTGATGCTCCTTTAAACTCACCTTGTTAAAGTAGCAGGTGTGGGCAATATAAAAATCACACCTGAAAGCATTACATTTTCACACTGGATTGCGAGTTTACAGGCCAATCAAGGTGTTGCACCCTCAGCGCAACCTCACAGGGTAAGTGCATTGGATTGTATCTACCCGTTTTTTATCCCAACGATAATACACTAGGAGTGCACCCTTTGTTTTCTTTTTTTACCACACTATACCATTATAAGGCAAGTCACATTTGAGGAGTGTGTGGTAAAATGACTTCTTGGATCTTGGCAATCTCTGTCCTGCGGTGCAGTTTTAATGGGGTCATTCTGTGAAACAGGATGGAGATCTGAAAAGTGAAGTATGGGGGGTCTTGGCACTGGTCTTGGGGGTCTATATGGGTCCATAAACGGATAAATGAGCCCAGGGATTCATCATAGCTCTCCTTTATAGAACACATGGCTTTGACCATCTTCTTTCTGTTCCCCAGCATGACATGCAATCTCTTTTCTGCTGACAAGCATGGCTTAACATTTCATTCCTGTTCCAATACATGGCTCTTCATCTCACTTATAGGCCCCATCATAGCCCCTGTTTATTTTCATTTTTCTATGATGGCTGTTTCTGTAATTCCTGATCCCTAACAAGGTTCCACTCTGCTTTCCAGCTTGCTACAAATTATTTCTACTTTCCATCACGGTTCAACAACTCCTTTATGGCCTACAGCATATGTTCTCCTCTCATACCTAGTACACTGCATGGCTCTTTTATTTAGAGCAGCATCAAATGAGATCTAACTCCCATGTCTCTTTCAGCCTCCCACCTATTTAGGTTACTACTAGTGGTATAGGGAGCCAAACATGCCCCTAATTCAAAGTAAGCCTAACCAGATTACAGAAGATTCTTTGGTAGAAGTCCATTAAAGGTACATAAATATACCTTAAAACTACTTATCAATGACTTTGCAATGTAAAGTTTAAAAATGCAATATATGACAAATATTGTTTTTTACATTTTTTACATGTTCAGACTATTAAAAAGCAAAAATATTTCATGTGACATCAAGAATCATCCTTTGATAATGTCAGGCAATTTATTGTAAATCTAACACCATGTCCAATTTTGCAAAACTGATGTGCATAGTGTAAACTTTTGCATTACACTTTTAGAAAAACAAAGATTATTTTGGTCGTATAAACTTTGAAATTTTAGTGTCAATGTTTAGCGCCAAAAATTTGGCCTAATACTCTCTAAAATGATGTGTGTTCACTCTTGATTTTGTTCCCCATTGCATAAAAAATTGAAGCAATTCCAATATTAGAATTAATGGATCATTTTGCAGGGAATTGGCAAATTTGCCCAAAAACTTGGGGAACAGGTGTAGCAAAGCCAAACATACCTCCAGTTCAAAGTAAACAACACAAGTTAATATAAACATAGTTTGAAAGCACTACTGTAATTTCTGTTCCAGCGATATTTATTACACTTTTTTTTCTCCTCACATTTTTAACCCCTTAAGGACGCAGGACGTAAATGTACGTCCTGGTGCGGTGGTACTTAACGCACCAGGACGTACATTTACGTCATGTGCATAACCGCGGGCATCGGAGCGATGCCCGTGTCATGCGCGGCTGATACCGGCTGCTGATCGCAGCCAGGGACCCGCCGGCAATGGCCGACGCCCGCGTCCGCCATTAACCCCTCAGGTGCCGGGATCAATACAGATCCCGGCATCTGCGGCAGTACGCGATTTCAATGAATGATCGGATCGCCCGCAGCGCTGCTGCGGGGATCCGATCATTCAGAACGCCGCACGGAGGTCCCCTCACCTTCCTCCTTCCGGCTCCCGGCGTCTCCTGCTCTGGTCTGAGATTGAGCAGACCAGAGCAGAAGATGACCGATAACACTGATCTGTTCTATGTCCTATACATAGAACAGAACAGTATTAGCAATCATGGTCTTGCTAAGAATATTCCCCTATGGGGACTATTCAAGTGTAAAAAAAAATGTAAAAAAATGTAAAAGTAAAAAAAAGTGAAAAATCCCCTCCCCCAATAAAAAAGTAAAACGTCAGTTTTTTCCTATTTTACCCCCAAAAAGCGTAAAAAATAAATTTAATAGACATATTTGGTATCGCCGCGTGCGTAAATGTCCGAACTATTAAAATAAAATGTTAATGATCCCGTACGGTGAACGGCGTGAACGTAAAAAAAAAAAAAATCCAAAATTGCTACTTTTTTTAATACATTTTATTTAAAAAAAATTATAAATTATGTATTAAAAGTTTTTTATATGTAAATGTGATATCAAAGAAAAGTACAGATCATGGCGCAAAAAATGAGCCCTCATACCGCCGCTTATACGGAAAAATAAAAAAGTTAGAGGTCATCAAAATAAAGGGATTATAAATGTACTAATTTGGTTAAAAAGTTTGTGATTTTTTTTAAGCACAACAATAATATAAAAGTATGTATTAATGGGTATCATTTTAATCGTATTGACCCTCAGAATACAGAACACTTGTCATTTTTACCGTAAATTGTACGGCGTGAAAACGAAACCTTCCAAAATTAGCAAAATTGCGTTTTTCTTTTTAATTTCCCCACAAAAATAGTGTTTTTTGGTTGCGCCATACATTTTATGATATAATGAGTTATGTAATTACAAAGTAAAACTGGTTGTGCAAAAAACAAGCCTTCATACTAGTCTGTGGATGAAAATATAAAAGAGTTATGATTTTTAGAAGGCGAGGAGGAAAAAATAAAAATTTAAAAATGTAATTGTCTGAGTCCTTAAGGCCAAAATGGGCTGAGTCCTTAAGGGGTTAAAGGTCTCTTGTGCTGCTTTAAATTATGAAAATATGTGAGAGTTCATTTTCATGCCACTTTTGTCTTTTTTTCCATGCCAAAAATTGCTAAATTTGGCGCCAATTTTTTTTCTGCTGACATATTGATTTTTTTGTGCCAAATTTGCCGAGTTTGTCACTAAATTTTCATCACAGAAAATTTTGGCGGAAACATCTCACATAATATTCCATGATTACTAGTGCTCATGTAAGTGTATAAATAAAACATTATATAAATAAAATGTTTAAATAAATGTATAAACAAAACATTTCTAGGGCTTAAATGTGAGTGCAGGTGCAGTGACCATGAATTTTTTTTCTTCTTTTTAATAGCATTTTTCAATAATTATTTATTTTTCAATAATTGAATAAATTACACCTTTCCCAAAAAAACTAAAAGAAAAAAAAAAAATAAACTACAATAATTTCTGTGACTTCTACACTAGCAAAAAGCTGGTGTGAAATTTTTGATGTAAAATGGACTCTTTATAACCAGACAAACTTTTGTAAAACTGGTGTGACTTGTGTAAAAACAAAAAGTAAAATAGCCAGCACAACTACCTAATACACGGGTGCATGCTGCTGTGGCAAATATAAAGTATATAAAAAATAAAGTAACAGAAAAGGATATCCGGCACTGTTATGATTCCTTCCTAAAGTGTGAGCATATGCTGCTGATTTAATGCTATGAGTCCAAAGATCAATGTAGGTTGTGCTTCACGCTGAGATAAGACAAGTGAATAACTGAACACATAAGAAAAAGAATTACGGAGCACTTCACCAGTTCCAGGAGCCCTGACGTCTGATTCCCCCCGTAACATCTCAGCCTCCCCGTCCTCCCACCGCCTGACCGCGATGTTACATGTCTGATCTCCTGGAACTGGTGAGCTGCTCCGTAATTCTTTTTCTTATGTGTTCAGTTATATAAAAAATAAGATTGCAGCAGCACTGCAAAAAATGGAGGCTCTTAGCGCACTTTTTAATCAAAATGTGTCCCCCTTTTATGTCCTGTGTATGACCGTGAGCATTGGAGCTGTGCTCGCGTCATACACTGCAGGTCTGATACCGCCGGTAATGGCCGACATCTGTGATGGCACGGATGTCGGCTATTAACCCCTCAGCTGACGTGATCAATACACATAACAGCATCTAGATTACAAACCTCTAGTGTTATGCAAAGTAACCTCCCTTGTGCCTTATTGACACCCATAAGGGAGTGCAAAAAACTCCTGTCAGAAACAGGGGAACTCCACAATTAGAAATTATATACAAGAAAATTAGAGTTCAGACAACACCTTTAAATGAAAAAATACAAATTTTTATTGAACAATGTTTTTTCTTTAAAAAAACACATAAATTGCAGATATGAAGCATAACAAATGGATATCCAATACAGAAAAATGGGGCAAAGCTGGTTGTTATTGTATATACAGCACACTGTCTAAACGCAAGATATATCACACATATATGAAAAATACAATTGTGATGTCCGCCACATATATTATATAATTTATAAAGTGCACAAATTAATTTGCAGACATCTGCCATTGTGGATCATCCATACATGTGACATATATTAAATCATATACAATTGGTACTAGTATCATACCACATGACATGGGGTACGAATAACCACGTCATAAGGTGCAAAGTAAATGCAGATAGATGCGCAGACAGTGCATAGTACTATCATTACAGACTAAGTGTAGCCTTACCCATGTGGCAATAACAAGCAGTGCCCCGACCCCTACGATCGTTTTGGTTTCCCTTTCTCAAGAGGTACTGACTATGTGAGTGATTACTGGGCTATATATGGTCCTGTAATGAAGAAAAACAAAATATCCGCAGCACACTGATTCCAAAGAAGTTCAAAAATGTATTCCAAAAACGTGAGTGTCAATAGCAACGTTTCGGCTAGCTCACCTAGCCATTCTCAAGCTCGAGAGCTTGAGAATGGCTAGGTGACCTAGCTGAAGCGTTGCTATTGACACTCACATTTTGGAATACATTTTTGAACTTCTCTGGAATCAGTGTGCTGCGGATATTTTGGTTTTCTGCATTTATATGGACCCCTGACCCGTGACCGGACTCTGCGTGCACCACTATGTATTTTTTTGCTTTTGGATGTGCTGCTTCCCTACCTATTGAATGGTCCTGTAATGAGGTAGATTACTTACAGCAGTGTTAGAACATGTACGCGCTTGCATCACACCTCGCCGGAACAAGTGCTGGCCCCACTTCCGGCATCTCCGTCCAACTGCGCAGGCTCCAAGGAACATAGTTGTGTCGGAGGGCCGCGTCACTAGCAAAGAATGAAGCGCAGGTGCACTAAATCACAATGCTGCATAATGTGTCTAAGCATGTCTGCATTTACTGTGCTCCTCACCACGTATGTGGGGGTAAGTATAACGTGTGATTACCATATAAACTGTGCAAAACCAAAACAATTACAACTGTGAACAAGATAAAAAAGTGCTAATCACACCTGATACGTTACAAAAATCTGAAAATAATACAAAAAGTGCACATCACAATATATTCATTGCACCGATCCTGTGGAACAATACATTGTTAAGTGAGTATATCATGTGACCTTGTTACCCATATTGCCACAACATACATATTATAATTATATAACACTGTGAGGTGTGCCTACAAAGTGGAGTTATATTAACCTAGACTCCCTATAATAGTGACAGACATTTATATGTCTTTTCAGCATGGATCAAAATTATAGGAACCTAAACAAGCCAAATACACAAAAGCATTCCAAAAAGCCTCTGGTATAGCTTATATCTGATTAATGAAATCACATTGACATGCTAGACATGTACGTCTCTAAATGTTTATATTTAACCCCTTCCCAGGACATATGTGTATATCCTGCAAAGGGGGGGAGCAGCTAAGGAGCGTGATTGTGATCCTGCTCCATACCGCGCGGCCCCCAGCTGAAATCAACCTCCAGGGGCCGCAGCAAATAGCCTGCAATGGTGATCACTGCTGCAAGTCTATTAACCCTTTAGATCCTGTGATAAAAGCTTATCGCGGGACCTAAAACGGGCAACTCAATGTTGCAGGCTGGTTGCTATGGTGATTGGGAACACCGTGGGGCAATCGCACGGTCCCGATCACCTTAACTGATGGCCTACCTTCTTCTGTGCCATCGGATGTTCTTTGTGTTGCTCTAGCCTGCTTTGGCAGGTTAGAGAAACATAACGCAGATAACACTGATCAATGCTGTGTAATAGCCCAGCATTGATCAGTGTTAGGGATCCCAGGTAATAGTTCCCTATGGGGACAAAAAAAAAAAAAAAAAAAAGTTGTAAAAGTGTATAGCCCCCTCCCCCTAATAATAGTTTGAATCACTCCCCTTTTCCCATTTTATGAATAAAATAATGTAAAAAAAATAAAATAAATGAAACGTGTGGTATTGACACATGCATAAATGTCTGAATTATTAAAATATAAGGTAAATGAACTGAATGGTAAATGTCATAAATGTAAAGAAATACCAAAGTCCAGAATTGCACATTTTTGGTCACTTCCTATAGCAGAAAAAATCCCCAAAAAGTGATAAAAAAAATGGCACAGTTAAACTTTATAGATTACAGCTCAAAAACTGAGCCCTCATATAGCCCCATATGTGGGAAAAAAAAAAAACTTATAGCGGTCAGAACAGGACAATTTTCAGCATACAAATCTCTTTTCACTAGCAAAATGAAACAAAAGCTATATAAATTGGGTATTGCTTTAATCATATGGACCTACAGAATAAAGATAATGTGGCATTTTTACCAACAAGTGCACTATGTAGAAACGCAACCCCCTAAAAGTTGCATAAAGGCCTTTTTTCCCAATTTTGCCCCACAAATAATTTTCTTTTTGCTTCACCATACATTTTGTGGTAAAATGAGTGCTGTATTTACAAAGTACATTAAGTCCCACAAACATCAAGTCCTATATTTGAAGAAAAATGTAAAAAATTCAAACGCAAAACCGAAAAATCACTGCGTCATTAAGGGCCTAACATTTAACCCGAATTTGGTGTGCTAAAAATGACATATGTTACCATTTTCTCTGTACTGAATATATATATATATATATATATATATATATATATATATATATATCTTTGTATATATATGTCAATTATGCTTGTTTACCAACTATATAGTTTACGAACTATTAATCATCTTAGTGCGTAAAAAGTAAACATGAAATCTGGATTTTATTTTTTAAAAAGAATCAAAAGAATGTTTCCAAATTTTGTCTCCTTCTCATTGCACATGGTAATAGTTAGCTCATAAATAATAGAAAAGCAGGACAAAGTCAATTCACCGTGAAGTGATGAAACAGAGATTAATAGGATACTAGAAACCCCTGATCTCATCAGGATCCTTCTGCACACCTGCATTGTGATTATATGCTTCCAGGTTTAATTTGCAGGAAACTTCCCTAAGTTATGTACAGTTTTCAGTGCAAAACATCTCTAGATAATTTTTGTTGCGCATATAATTGAAATGTTAAATTAAGTGGGATGGGGAATTATTGAATTGTTTGAACACGTAAAGATAACAAAGAGTTGGCGTGTTTAATAACAAAGGAGAAGGATACAGTGTAGAGGCGTAATAGAAGAAAACTATTATAATAAATCCTATTTCCATTTTAGATTTACAGCATGAAAACAACATGGAGGCTTCATGACTCTCTCTTGAGGAGGTTCTTAGGTGAGAATGTGTAAACATATTTCTTTTGGCATAAAGTATACAGAAAACATGGAAGCTAGAGGACAATCTTTTGAAGAGGCCTTCAGGTGAAAAAGTATATGTACATATTTCATTAGGTGCATATGACCAGACTGCTTTCAATTATGTATGTAGTGAAAAAAGAATGGCTCCTACTGAAATCTGGATACATCCTACAGGGATGTATGAAATTTTGTGGGCTCTCCTAATATCAACTGACTTACATTTCCCATGTTTTACGCTTGAATTTTAATAATGTATCATCTTGTGCATATAACCAGTTATTTTCCGACTTGATCTACAAGTTTAAATTCCATTTCTTTCATTGATTATTTAGCAAGTTCATGAACAGATCATCTTACCTTTTTTTTTCCTACCGAGACCATTTTTTTGTTGAAGTTGAAGACAACTTACATTAATGTTTTATTTTTTTATTATTATTATCATTCACAAGCCAAATAATTTCACATTTGTTTGTACAGCTAAAGCTAAACTTTATTTGTCCCCTTATTTATGGTTATGACTAATCGATATCCATCCATAATCATGTGCAAATGCCAAATAGGCAACTTACCTTAAATGTAAATTCTTAAAATTTAAGTGTAAGAGTATTTTGTCTAGAAGACAGATTTTATTCCGACACTTTTTAAGAAGTGACAGTAATTTGAAGCTGACTATACTTTGCCAACCATGCATGTTCTGCATCCCCTAGCAGGGCAATCTGGCAAATTGCAATCAAACATGTTTAAGTTTTGTTTCCTTCAACTCAAGGGGCAGTCAGGAGATTTATATTCACAGTATATTGTCAGTCTATGGGCAACAAAAGGAAAAAGAGAGGGCGTGCACAAAAGTTAAGGCCGCATGATAGAAAACATAAACGAGTCAGAAAGAGTTACTTCTTACCAAAGCAGGTTGCGCTCAGAACACAACACCTTGAAGAACCTGTATGAAATCAGGGTGTACAGCACCATGGTTTGCACCGGTACACGACACCTCAGATTGGAAAGTAAATGTAGCTAAATTGAGTACCATAGAACCGTTAGTTAAAAGCCAACCTTGTCACTAGCGCTCCACCCAAAAGTAAAAGTAAAAACAAAATAACAACGCGTTTCAAACCAGGACTTATTCAGGCAAAAAAAATACAAATGTATTTTATGCCTGAGGAAGACCCTGGTGTGGGGTTTAAATGCATTACTATTTTACTTACAAATAAACGTGATATTACATCCGTGCACCTGTTGGCTTTTTACCACAGGTTCTATGGGACTCAATTTGAGTTTATTGACAGTGGGTTCCGTCAACCTATATAAAATATAAATGGCAGCTAAAGGGTTATTTTTCATGTTTAGATTTCTAACCAGTTTCTATGTGATCAGATTAATATCCTCTAAGAATTGAATCATCAAGTGGCAAATACAGAATAAAAGAAACTGGTAGGAAAAAGTTTCTGATGCAAAAGGAGAGAACAATCAAGCCATTATGCCATTAACAGATAATTGTAGCTGAAAACAGGTACAAAACATCTAGTATCATTTGTTGTTATACAGTGCTGACACCTCGGCCTATGTGCCTAGTAATCTGCCAAGTGATAAACTAAGGTCTCTCAGTTCAAGGATTCCATTGCTATCAGTTTGTGACAAGTGAAAATAGCTTGCACATCGAAGGTAGCATTACACAGTCAAACTGTACTGACTTGATCTGAGGTTTCCCGTAACTGTGTCTATATCATTAAAGCCCCTCCCACATGCCACAGATCTGAGCTAGGTGAAAATTTGATCAATTGCAGATTTTTCTCCATTTTCATAACCTTACAGCTTGTCCTTCTTGGAGTTGCAATTTCTATGTTGATAAGTGTATTTCATATTGTACAGGAAGGGGTTCTTTTGCCGTGAGACAAGTTGAATGACTTGCCTCAAGTGGTGCAACCTAGCATCAAATGAGAGGAAGGCGTGAGATGACAAAATCATCCCAAGCACACCTGTGCACCCAAGGAAGTGCCAAATAAATATTTAATTTCTTTTGGCTTTGCACTAAATGAATCTAAAGGTTAGGCTGCTTTCACACTATGAAGTTCACCCGTTAATAAACGTATGTTTGAAAAATAATTATTAACGCCCATTAAACAACCTCATTCAAGTCAATGGGTTTTTTCGTTTACCCGTTATCACCCGTTATAGCCCGTCATGAATAACGGCCGTTAGTTGTGACGGGAGAGATAAGAAACGGGTAAATTAACGGACGTTATTTTTAACATTGAAGTCTATGACCGACAGACGTTAGTAAATACACCCGTTAATGCCCATTATTATAACGGACGTTATTTTTACTGAGCATGCTCAGAAGAGGTGACATCAGCAGACTCCTGCACTGCTGAGGGACTACTACTACTCCCATCATGGAGCAGACTTGTTTCCATGATGGGAGTAGTAATTCCCTAGCTGCGGGAGTCTGCAAACAGCTGGGGAGGCTACATTAGTGTTTGTACTACTACCCCCATCATGGAACAGAGTCTGTTCCATGATGGGGGTTGTAGTACAGGTGCTGAGGGATTGATCGCACTGGGTTTCACTTCTGAGACCTGATGCGATCTGAAGTTATTAAGCAGTGGAGCGGGCGGCAAGCTCCGCAACCCTGCGATGTATCAGTGTGTTTTAACTTCCCTTTTTGAATCCCCCACGGGGAGCCCTGAATGGACGGTACTGAGGAGCCATTCAGGGCTCTCAGCGGGAGATTTAAAAATGAACATTGTGAGTAGCAGGGGGCCATATCTATATAAAAAGCGCTGTGGGGGGGGCATACATATAGCCTATATATCTAGTCCCCCAGCAGCGCATTAGATATGACCCCCGCCAGCGCATTAATAAATATATACCCCCCGCCGGCGCATTTATAAATCTACCCCCCGCCGACGCGTTAATAAATATATACCCCCCCCGGCGCATTAAATATATACCCCCGCAGCACATGTATAATGTATCCTCGCAGCGCTTCTAAATACCTATGCCACTGCAGCGCTATATGTGAAAAGGATTCTAGCAGCAGCATCAGCCACCCGATGTGCTGATAGAAATACTTTTCATACATAGCACTGCAACGGCATATGTATATAGAAGTGCTGTGGGGGGGGGCAGATAACGCTATATGTCTGTCCCCCAGTGCTTCTATATATATATACAGTGTTCCCTCAACATATGATATTAATTGGTTCCAGGAGAACCATCATATGTTGAAACCATCATATGTCGAGTACATATGTCTATGTAAAAATGGTAATTGGTTCTGGGGCCTTGGAACCATTGTATGTTGAATACATCTCTCTATGGGAAACTGCTAATTGGTTCTGGGATGACCATTGTATGTGGAGTGTATGGGGAGTGTTTAACAAACCAGGGTGCCTCCAGCTGTTGCACAACTACAACTCCCAGCATGCATGTACAGCCATTGACTGTCTGGGCATGCTGAGAGTTATAGTTTTGCAACAGCTGGAGGCACACTGATAGGGAAACATTGATGTATGAGGTGTATAGTGTGTATATGTATTGTATGTGATGTGTGACATTGCATACAGTACTGTACAGTTCTTTAAATACCTTCAGGGGGGACAGAATGTCCTTCATTACGATCCTGCCGACTACAGCTCTATAGGAAAGGAAGGGGAGGGCAGCCAGCAGCTCATTGGATGCCTGCAGCAAGATGCTGCAGGCTATTGGCTATGGCTGCACTGGGGGGCGGGGCTTACACGGAGCTCACAGTGGAAGCCTGTATGAGTTAGCAGGACAGCATGTGAGTAACAGGAGGCAGAACGGGGAACATGGGGCACATTAAACAACTATCTGTCAGTTGCTGAAGTTGTCAGCGCTGTCAGATAGCTGTTTGTACGATGGCCCCGACACACAGCAGCATCATATGTCGAGGCTGCCTTCAACATACGAAGGGCTCTGAGAGGCCATCATATGTTGAAATGATCATATGTCGAGGCCATCATAAGTCGAGGGGTCACTGTATACCCCTACCGCCATATGAATGAAAAGTATTTCTATTAGCAGCGCATAGTGCCGGCAGCACTATTTTTTCCTAGGTTTTTTTTTTTTATCTATAGTCCGGCCCATCAACGATCTGAGGGACCGTGAACTGGCCCCCTGTTTAAAAAGTTTGAGGACCCCTGCTTTAGACAGCTAAAAGGCTAGTGCTAGTGGTCAAACTCCCACGAATGTTATATTAATGACTTAACCTGAGGATAGACCATCAGTTGTAAAAGCCTGAATAACAGTTTTTTCTGGGCTCTCAGCGGGCTCCCCTTAACTGGCTATCCAGTTACAGGAAAGGGGACCTTCCTATAGTTCGCTTGGGGCAAGAAAGATTAGATTCACCCTTCTTATATGAGCCACCTCACATACTGTACATGTTTATTTGTAATAGTTATAGTTATATCTTTCCAACATAGCAATTTTAATACTATGATTCTTTTGGCATATGATGTTTTTCGCATGTGCAAATTTCTGTTTCCATGTGCCTTTATTTTTAAATATATATTGGTTTCTTTTTGTAATGAATTAGACCCTACCCATGTGTTATTTCATTTATTTGTCAGGATACAGCAGATTTTTCCTTTTGTTCTACTAGTATGAAATTTTCATTTTTATTGGTTCAGGGAGCTTTCCTCTATAACCTTTTGACAGCTTTGTTGAGCCTTCTTGGGATACCATTGCTTCACTTTTCTATCTTCCTCACATTTACTTGACATTGAGGTCTTGGGTTAATCTTCCCCAATAGAATTTGGTCTTATCATTGTTTTACTGCTGTGACCTCTCAAACTAAAGTCCTTACAAGATGAGCTTAAATAAGAAAAACACTCATTTACCGGTGCAGTTTTCATGCCTTGTTCTTTATCGCTTCCTTGTGCTCTCTTTTTCAGCTGCGGACCACCAAGTGCTATGCTTTAGTTTGTCAATTTATACTGCTGTCATGGTTTCAAATGCTGAAACTATTGTGTGCTATATACTCTCCTGACCTTTTCAGCATCATTCTGTATTTGGAATATTAACTCATTAAGGTTTTGGGTGCCAGCTAAGATGATATTGAATTTTTCGAACAATTGAATTCTGTAAAATTTTTCAAATTCTGACTCGCTAACTCAATATAAAGCTAAGGCCACAATGGGTTTAAAATAAAATATTTTCCCTTGATCATAGAAAACACTAATTTACATGTCTTACTGTGATGTGTTTATGTAAGGGTGTGAAATGAAGAGCATTAATGTTATTGATAGGCATAAAGTTCAAAGATAAGACACTTTGAATAAGGCATATTTTATAGCATGCCTTTTTAAAATATATTTAATGCTTACTGTACTCCTGAATAGATGTTAATTATTTATTGAAGAACTCCATTGTTTTTTGGTTATATAACGCACCATCACTACCAGTATTCCTCCAGTATCATTTGTTTCATCCCAGCTCAGTTGCATCAATTACATTATTGTAGCTGGGTCATAGGACCAACAGTCTGACAACCAATAAATTACATACATATTGTGTAGACAGATGTTAGTCTCTCCTGTGTTGCTGGCCTTGTGTAGACTTCAGGATTACATAATCTTTATCTAATCCCCCCTTGCAGCTCTTAGACTCTTTCCCTTACCACCAAACTCTGCCCTTCTTGTTTATCCCTATGTCCCACCATGCATAGTGCTGCTAAATCTATAAGTTCTGCCTTTTCTAAGAGACAAACATGTGCAGAGGAAATGTGGTGCCTCTAGCAACCAATCAAATTGCTTATTTTATTTTTCAAAGGCATTTAAAAAAATCTAAGACACAATCTGCTATGGGCAATTGGTCAACTTTTCCTCTGCACAGTTTCTCCCCCACTGAGTGTAGTTAAGGAGTTACCATACTCAGCCAAACTTTACTTATGCACTTTAAAGAGAGTGATTCACAGAACAATTGGAATTTTATATTTATTACTAACAAAAGTAAAGTTAGGGGTGAGAAAATGCTATTGGGGTTTTCTTGACCCTGGGATTTTTGCCCTTAGCCTCAGTGTTTATTTGAAAGTTAAGTATGTGGCAAGTGAACATGCCATACCTGTCATATCCTGCATAAAAAAAAATTAAAAAGTTACTCAGTACCTAATCTTGATCATGTAAATATAATTTTTATGTGATTAGCACCTGTATGTCTCTCGCAAATACCTACTGTACTTACTTTTGTCTTGCTCACTTGCTTTGTCATTCTGTGCTCTGGAGGGGGCATGTTCTCACTCTGCATGACTCATCTTTCTCCCTGAGTGTGCTGTTCTGGGTCTCTTCATCCAATCACTGCAGGCTGCTCTGTAACCCCCTCCTTTCTGTTTTTATGTTGAAATCTGATAGGACAGGAGTGAGAACAGAGGAGTGCTAATCCCACCGTCACTTACTTGACTTTATCATTCCTATGCTTCAGCTGGGACAAAGATTATGTTCTGGATGGTATGAGGACCCCTAGTGGTGGTTTTTTATAAGCCATGATATTAATTTTAAAAAAAGAACTAAAAATTTATTACGAAGTATATTAGAAAGGTTAATGTTTTGCCAAGATGTACAATGTATTAAAGGTTTTTGAATATGACAGTGCCCATTTAAGGGCTAGTTCTGTGATGTGAGTGGGTTTCTTAAAAGTGAGTATGAGCAATCTTAGATAATAGCGTTATAACAGAATAGTTTGCATAGACATGACTGTTGGACATGGAAGCACCCTGAATAACATTTTTCAAATGTAATACAAAATATTGAAACATTTTGGTTTCTGCCTTACTATCCATGAGTCCTATTTTGGCCGGTCTCTTTCATAAACAAGAAAGTAAGAAACTTCACAACTTTTTTATTTTTATTCTTGTTTGGATTGAACTTTTAACACTGTTCCCAGTTCATTACATGGGGCAGAAATTTGTGACTGTTGCATTCATCTAAATGAGATTGTTCTACATTACATTCAGCATGTGCATGACATTTTGCAACTCCCATGCAGATGTAAGGAACAGACATGTATATTTCTGAAACAAATCTGAACATATTTGTTTATTTTCAGACACGTATTTCAAGAAATTGTTTTCTTTATCTCTACAACTTTATGTACATTTTACAATGATTACTTCTGTATTAGGTTCACGACATGGCTGGCTGTAATGATATTAAGAGTGTTTGGAGTCTTTGTTTCCCAAATAAGTATATAAATAATACAAAAATTATGTTTTGTGTTTATTTAGCATTTTCCTTTGTTATTATAAAATAAGCTTAAAAGAATATCAATTTGAAATGTAGTAAAAATCTGATTGGAAGGGATCCAAACCATAGGATTCCCAAGCATCCTGAAAATGAAGGTCTGCCATTTCCTCCTGCCAGATATAATGAAGCTGCCTCGATCCAATGTGCATATACACCAGCAAATTTATTTAAAAAAGGTACTGTATATGTTTTTCTTTAAAATAAAATTCACTTTTCTATATTTAAATTGGTCCAGGGCAGTGCTCATTATTCTCTAGAGGAGGAAGTAGGATTTTATTGTTTCAACTGATCATATACACCAAGAGCGTTAGGAGGAGCGACAGCTTTGTAAAGATTCATTTAATATGGCCTCCATGTGGGTTGTACCTGCATATGCCCAATTGATCCGGTGAGTGATCTAAACCACCACTTGTATCCTTTGTAAGGATTACTCCCTGGGGATAGCTTTGGGATTGTCCTTGACGCCGCCACAGGACACGTTTCCACTTCAATAAACCAGAAAACAACAATACTTTATGCAAGTCCGGCCCCTCGCCAGCTTTATTAGACAGGTTGCAGGATAAATAAAAATATAACACAGGAACAAAACAAAACCCTAGACCGCCCAGTCACTAACTAAATAATCCAGCATGCCCTGTCTATCAACTGGTGGGTTTTTCCTGGCCAGTTAAACTTATGCCTCCTGCAACCTTCTACTCAATGTTCACACACAGCGTTTGCAACGTCTTGCTGTGTGTCTCGTCTACACTTGGAGCCACTCACAGCTCAGGCTGTGTGTTCCTCACCAGGACCCCTGCTTCTCCCTACAGCCACCTTGCTGTCTTCTAGGGAATGCCCAGATTATTCTGTTTGACTTCCTTTTAAACACACTTCCCCTTCTGCTACCTCATTAATTAGGCCACAGGTGGAGGCTTCTCCAGGGTTAGCTAGGGAAATACACCCTTTCCTTGCCACACTGTCACACCTTGTAGTAGGATTTAACACAGGGGAGTGCTCCTTGCCTGTTTGTTTGTTTTGGATCACTTTTCATTGCACACCTGTGATGGTGGACTAGGCACTATAAGTTTCAATGACGTCGGACCCTGACAGATTCAACATTAAGAATATGTTTAAGTGATACGTCAGGAATGTTATTTGTCAGAATCCCCCACTTGGAGAATTTTTGCAGAATGTTGTACAATTAAAAATTGCATGGCATAGATTTTTAGGTTGCAGAAATGTCCCACATGTAAACTTCATATTGATTGAATTGTACATTCCGATTAGTAATTAGCATATATCTTATATAATGTGCAATAGGTCAATGCACCAGCTTTCTGTAAATTAATAATCAATAATAAGTTATATATACAATAAATTCTTGTTGATACAAAGAGATAAATAGAATCCTATCCAGCCGGAAGCATGACATGTGTTGCCTCTACAGGTTTAAAGACAGTATTTAGTTTGCAGAGACAGAATTGGATTGGCAGCTGATGGAGCAGTTCTTATTTTCGTGTGGGAGCTAGCTCATTTGATATGTCTGCATATGCTGTTCACTGCAATTTAGTCTACTCTCTGTAGCTCCCTTTCCAGGAATCTCCTGGCAGTCCAATAGTAAATCTGTGCTTGATTCAGGGCCCAAACATATTTTGATTGTAAATACAGAGTCTTCTTTTATGAGGATGCTCACATCGCAGCTTGAGCGCTGTAATTTTTATACAGGTCTTGCCGATCAATAAAAAAGCCACAGGAGGAATGATTTATCTTGCCGGTTACAGAGCCTGTCACTGAGAGAAATTGTAAAAGATCAATTTACACAACTCTGTGTGAGAACGTTATTGATATAACACGGCTGATCAGTTCTTAGTCGGCTGGGACAGTTGTTGCAGAGGTGCATTGTGCAGCTTACTGGGTATGGTCTTAATAGACTCATTGGTCTGCAAAATGGACATTGAACCTATAAAGTAGGCATTACACAGACACAAGGCATGTTAAGTGACTTGAATAGGAAGTTATTGGCCTAACTGTGATTAGTTAGATGTGCAAGTGTCATACATCCTATTCTTCCCTTCCCCCAACACCCTACTGTGAGAAATGTTTCCTTGTAAGATGGAGCTGCTTTAATTACAATGAGCCCTTTTAACTACAGGTCACAGAATTTGGCTCAGATCACAGGAAACAGGCAAACAAACTATCTTCCTGAAAAAAAAAAAGAAAAAAAATCTAACTTCCACCTCTCGAATTAGTTAAATGAAGCTTAGCAAATGGTTCCTAGCTTGTATCTCCTGGTGAAATGCCCTGCAGCATTATAAAAAAATATATATATGTATGAAAATATATTAACAATAATGTAAAAAAAACTTTTTTCCCCCCCTTTTCTTTGTACTAAAGAACAAATACATTCAAACAAACACTGTATCAGGATTTCTTAGGAAGAAAGGGCTTGAAATATTGGATCATAAATTCTCTCTTATTTAAAATGTGTTATTGCAGAATCTTCATGAAATGGTTGATTACATAATCAAATAGTGTGCAATGCTAGAAATAAAATTGTATATTAGCTTCATGAAATCATTCTCCCCCTGTAGAAAATAACCAAGATTTCAAACCACATATTTGTCAACATATTTGTCGAGTTTAAAACTGTACACATAAAAATGTTTTACATTCTTACAATTACACATATAATAAATTGATGATTCTAAAATAACTAGAAGTATAATCCTAACGCAGACCTCGATAGACCACCACTATGACTGTAATAGTGCTGATGGAGAAATGGGCTTGTGCTGCCAGGTTGACAGCACCAGGAAACAAGGTGATCAGCTTGTAGCGCAGAGACCTTTTCAACTAAAAGGTAGCGTTCAGTAAATAATTTTAACATCCAACTATAAAGGATAAAATAACAATAATAAATATGTCAATTGTACTTTCACTTTTTTTATCGAGAAATTTGTTTTATTGCTCACAGGGCCCATAATAGCTTTTCTGTTGCCTGGGGTGTAAATTAAAATGCCCCCAGTTACTACAGTAAGAGGTACATAGTTACAGTTCAGTTGCATCCAGTGATTTGTCCAGGTGATGTCTTTTCTGATTGTATTCATTCTCTTTTCTTTTCTTCTCCATGTGACCCAGACCATCATGATGATTCTTCTAGCTATGATTCATCTTTGCCTAATCTGTTGGACAAATATCTTAGGCTCTTCACTTTTCCGATGCCATCCTTACTTTTTCTCACCCATGCTTTCCCATAATGTCTCTGTTGATAGAGAGGTGACTCCAGTTGACAGATAGTTGCCCTCCAGCAGAGCGATAGTTAGCCACCAGAAGGTGGATTTTGTCCCCCCAGTAGGCATATAGTTGCTTTCACCAGGAATATAGATGCCCCCAGTTGTCCCCCACTTTGTAGAAAGGTGCCTCCCAGTAATCCCTTTTCCCCAGCTATGTAGATAGGTACCTCAGTAATCAGTAGTCCCCAATAAAAAAAAATAGGTGTCCACAATAGATAGTTGTCCCCCGCTATGTATATAGCTAACTCTAGTAATGAGTAGTCCCCAATATGAAAATAGGTGTCTGTAGTAGTCAATTGCAGCCCACTATGTATATAGTTGCCTCCTTACAAATAAATAAATATACTTAACTTATTTCTGCTCCTGCGCTGTCAGGGTCTTGTCTTTCTTGTTCTGGTTCAGTTCCCGCACAATGACTAATGTAATATGTGCAAGTCTGAATGGCTTGTGTAGAGTGGCCTCCAAACAGGAGAAACCATCTGACTGTGGAAATTCCTTATTGTTGTAAATATTCCTGGATCACAAATATTTGTTAAAGGAGACTTGTGAGCAACAAAAAGAAATCAAGTTTTTATATAATCTTGTGTGTGTGTGTGTATGGGGGGGGGGGTCAATATGATGCAAAGGGGTGTGAATCAGCCTCAGGGAATGTGAATTTGAGGCTGTGATGGTGTTAATCAGGCTTGGGGGGTAGGTGGAATGGAATATTACACAAATCAGGCTCAGTTCAATCTCACCATACTGATCAGGGAAAAGTGCAGATGCCTGTCCAAATATTCATATACCTATATCTTGGCAATAAGAGAGATAGCCACAATAAAAAGACAACATTGAAATTCAATAAATGATAAAAAAAAAAAAAACTCACTGTTTTAACCCCTGAACAAACACGGATGTAAATGAACATCCTGGTGCGGAGGTACTTCACGCAACCAAGACGTACATTTACGTCCAGTACATGACTGCGAGCATTGGAGAGGTGTTTGCGCCATGCACTGCAGGTCATCTTCGGCAATGCGCACGTTTAAATCGATGATTGGATCGGGCGATTTTAAACATACTGATTTTGTACAAAAAGTTTGAGATATTTTTTTAAGCAGTACAATAATAGAAAAGTATGTAGCCATGGGTATCATTTTAATTGTATTGACCCACAGAATAACAAAAGTATATAAAATTATTAACCACACCTCAAGGACACCACCATTAAAAATGGTGCATAATGTTAATGAAAAAGACCGTGCTTCAATTTCATAGGATGTTTATTAAAACACATATATAAACATAAATAATAAAAAGCATAAATATGTACTAGTGATACAAATTCTACCACTGGGCCCTAGTGGTAGGCTAAATGTAGTAATACACTGCTGACAGATATTAAAGCGCTGTTACTAGATGTGATTATATAACAGATCTTTTAATTTGGCAATTGATAGTCTGGCACTTCAGGTAAGATGTTTTTTAAAAAAATGTTAGTTAATAGTCTGACTCTTCTAGTTAGATGTTAGTATAATTATTATTGTGCAGTCTCAAAATTATCTAGAGATATCCACCCATACAGTTTTTATGTCTCACCAATCCTTTAGCTGCTGGTCTTGTGCTGCGACTGACCCACTTGGATGTCCTGCGGCTGTTGGTTTAGTTGGTACAGTTACTTTATTGTAATAGAATAAAATGTATAGAAACGGTTATATGTTGATAACTAAAGAATACATAATATATAATGGGGATGAATAAAAATGTAAATAAGTGAGGAGAAAGAAAAATAATAGAGAAAAGAAAATAAAGATAAAAATAAGATTAAAAATAGAAGGGGAATGGAAATGAATGAGAATATTGATTGAAAAAATTGTAAAATGCTAATAAAAATAAAAACGAAAAATAAGAATAAATATAAATAACGATAAATATAAAAATAAAAATAGAATAAATATAAATGGATAAAATAAAAGTTTAAATAAATTTAGAATAAAAATAAAAATTAATAGGTAAAAAAGGTAAAAATAAAATTAAAAGTCAAAATAAAGAGAGCATATAATTGGATTCAGATAAATATGGTATGTAAAATAATGATAATAAAAATAAGAATACAAATAAAATTAAATGAAAATAAAATAAAAATAGATTGTGCTAGTTCAAATAAAAAATGTATACCCTGAACAAACTTTAAGATGTAATCGAAATATTAAGAACAGGGTTGGGTCCAGACCATCACTCGCCGGCCTGATTTAACACATACGGCGAGTGGTGGTCCAAAGCCAACCCTGTTACAGAAAACCAAATTATTCAAAACTGGAGTTCAAGCCCTTGAGTTCTAGTGTATGTTCAAGCCCTTGGGTTCTAGTAGATGGATCTCTTTTGTGTATGGTTTAAAAATGCATAGATAGTGGATGTTTCAAATCACCTTTTTTGATGTTACTAATATGTTCCGCCACCCTAACCGTTAGTGATCTTTTCGTTCTTCCTACACATTGCTTTTTACAGCCACATTCCAGAATGTATAATACACCCTTGTTTTTACATGTAATGCAATCTTCGATTTGCAACTTGAAGTCATTAGATTGTGAACAAACTTCCAATGTTTTTTTGGGGCCAATTGTTGATTGAAAATTGTTGCAGGACCCACAAATGAAAAAAAACCTTTTGTGTTCATCCATGTTGCTGTATTGTTGGCCTTACCAGGAGGTTTAACTGAGGGAGCAATTGTGATACCTACATTCGGCGCCTTTATATAAACTATTGGGGGATAATTTGGAAGTAATACACCTAATATTTTATTATGTTTTACCACATTCCAATATTTGTTTAAGATTTGTTAAATGTTTTAATAAGAATTATTGAAAGGCAAAACTATATTGCAATGAAATGTGGATTTTTGGGTTTCTATTTCTCGGGGGGGGGGGGGGGGGGGGGGGAGATTTTCTGTCCAGTACATGAGTTTGATAACATGACATCTGGATAACCTTTAATTTGGAACTGCCTAGTTAACTCTTCAGCTTCCTCCAAAATGTTTTCCTCATCAGTACAATTACGTTTCAAATGATGATATTGTCCCGTGGGTAAGTTTAACAGCCAACGTGGCAGATGACAACTATTAAAATTGATATAACTGTTCTTAGCTGTTGATTTTTTGAAAGTATTGCATTTCAAGTGGTTCTGCATGGCTCTAATCTCCAAATCCAAGAAATCTATATGTGTATTACTAATGGTGAAAGTGAAACTTAAATTGTGATCATTCGTGCTCAAACTGTGAATAAATAATTCCAACTCATCCAAAGGCCCCTTCCAAATAAAAAAATAATTCATCAATGTATCTGCGCCAGAGCACCAGGTTTGTGCCGAGCTTGGGGATGAGGATGTCTTCCTCCCTAGATGCCATAAATAGGTTTGCATAGCTCAGCACAAACCTGGTGCCTATGGCAGTGCCCGTCTGCTGTGGCTGTAAATAAAATTCACCCTCAAAGAAAAAATAATTGTGAGTTAAAATAGATTGCGTGTGTTATAAAGTCTACCTGTTCTATTTTAATATCACCCTCCTCCAAAAATCTTTTAATTGCCTTGAGGCCCAATTTGTGCTGAATTGCTGTATATAGAGAGGACACATCTAAAGTAGCCATAATGTGATGGTCGGTCCATGAAAATGATTCTACCATTGATCTTACTTGAGTGGTGTCCCTCAAATAGGTTTAACGAAAACATGTAATTTGTAGCATAAAGTGTACAGTGTAAAAATGAAACCCTCCATAATTAGCAAAATTGTGGTTTTCATTTAAATTTCCTTCATGAAAGCATTTTTTGGGGGGATTTGCCGTACATTTTATGGTAAAATGAGAGGTGTCATTACAAATTACAATTGGTCATGCAAAAAACAAGCCCTTATATGGGTCTGTAGATGGAAATCTACAGACCCAATATTTTAGAAGGCGAGGAGGAAAAAATGAAAACACAGAAATAAAATTGGCCTGGTCCATAACTCCTTCCCTCTTTGGCAATTTTTCATTTTTGCACTTTTGTTTTTTCCTCCTCACCTTCTAAAAATCATAACACTTTAAATTTTCCACCTAAAAATCCATATGAGGGCTTGTTCTTTGCACCCAGAATTTTCTTTGTAATACCATTAATAATTTCACCACAAAATCTACTGCGAAACCAGAAAACAGTTATTTGCGTGGCAAAATTGCAATTTTGTCATTTTTAGCGGCTTCCGTTTCTACGCAGTGCAGTTCGGTAAAAATTGCACCTAATATTTATTCTGTAGGTCCATTTGGTCGCAAAGATACCCAATTTATATAGGTCTGATTTTATTTTACTACAAAAAAAAATTATAACTAATTAATATGTTGAAAAATGTCCTCTTCTGACCCCTATAACTTGTTTATTTTTCCATATATGGTGCGGTATGAGGGCAAACTTTTTGCGCAGTGATCTGAAGTTTCTATCGGTACCCCCTCCATAGGCTTGCATTGAGGGGGCGGGGCATGACATCACACGGGGCGGAGCCGTGACGTCACTATGCTCCGTCCCCGTGATCGCCAGCAATCAGACCCGGAGCGAGCATGCTCCTGGGGCTGATTCTAACAGGGTGCGGCGTGGAAGATCACAGGGGTCCCCAGTGGCGGGACCCCCGCGATCAGGCATCTTCAGCAGAGCAGGCAGAGGTCAGCAGAGAGCATTGTGGTTGTGACATAACAGAAATCCAAAAATAAAAACATTTCCTCTGTAGTATACCACCCCTAAAAAGTACTGGAAGGATTAAGATTTTTTAATAGAAGTAATCTACAAATCTGCTTAACTTTCTGGTACCAGTTGATCTAAGCAAAAAAGGGTTTTCCACGGGAGTACCCCGTTAAGGGGTTATACTAGGAGTCGGCTCTGGTGTTACAGATCATAGAGTATACTAGACCCTGGCTCTGATGATACAGATTATAGTAGACATTGACTCTGGTGTTGTAGAATATACTGGACAATGTGTCTGTTGTTCTAGAATATACTAGTCATCGGCTCTGATTTTGCAGATTATAGTAGATAGTGGCTCTGGTGTTGAAGATTATACTAGACCCTGACTCTGGTGTTGCAGAGTATACTAGACATTGGCCCTGGTGTTGCAAATTATACAAAATACTGTTGTTCTAGATTATACTAGTTAGTAGCACTAGTGTTAAAGCTTTTATATGCTGGTGTTAGTGAAATGTATTTCAATATGCTCAGTACTGTATGCAATTACATAAAATATTGCATCATTTACAAATCACTGGAGTGTCAAGACATTGAAATGGTTTCTCAAGGAATACAGATAGCAGGCCACTTAATAGTGAACAAGTAATGGAATTAAAGCATTTGCTTCATCATGCCATTCTAGGCACAGGTTATTTCAGAGGAACATGCAGAGTAATCAATCTCCCAGACGGCCTGTAACCACTGACCCAAAAATAAACAGCTCAGGGGAAGAAAGAAACCGTTTCTCTATGTTACCTTGTTAATTACGTAGCACTATTTTCCTTATAAGCAATCACCGTTTAAGGCCCAAAATTGTGTCTCTTACCAGTAGCATTTTTCTCTATAGAACACAATTGTGTTATTTTAAGCATTAAACATAAAAAATAAAAAAATAAAAATTATTTTGTGGCAGCCTAAAAAAAATGTACAATTCCTATTTACTTAATGTATATTGGGCAAGATTTATCAAAATTTCCAAAGGAAAAGTTGCCCATAGCAATCAGATTGCCTTCATTTTTGCAAAGGCCTCTAAAAAAAAATGAAAGAAGCAATCTGATTGGTTTCTATGGGCAACTCAGCAACTTTTCCTCTGGACAAGTTTTAATAAATCTCCCCCATTGTGTTAAAGGGGTTGCCTGGGCATTAAAAAAAACAACTCAGATTACAAACCCGCTATATGACTAGGCTGCACACCAAATGGAATAAAATATGTATAGAAATACATATACCATTGCTTACGGTCTTGCCCAAAAACATTTACACAAGACTTCAACTGAGTGGTTCAACTTTCCCTAGAGTGGGCAGTTTTTGGATAGCTGTCCATACACAGTCAACAGAGAAGTTGTGCACCTTGTAGCAACCATTTCTCTAAATCTATAATATGAGTGGATTTTGTGGCAATCCCCTTTTCTAGACTTTTTTTTCACAAAAGAATCATAAATCTTCCTTATGAACTAAGTAAAGTCAGCCCTACAAAATAAAAAAAAAAGGGCAAAATGTTTCTTCACACTATAGGAATCCTTTATTAATACCCTAATGCTTACAATGGCCTTCATTTACTAACATGATTCCGACTCTTTTTGTCTGGTTTTGCGCCTAAATTCTGTGGCATGGAAAAACCGATAGAATCTGAATCACTCAGAGTGAAAAAAAAAACCACAACATGGGCATTGTTTTCGGGAAAAGAGGCATGTTCCCTACATTTCAACCAAAATCACTCGTCTTTTCCTAAAACCACTCTTAATTTCATATGAATTATCTGGGAAGAAAACCCGACACTTTAACCCCTTAACGACCACAGACGTAAATGTACGTCCTGGTTTGGCGGGACTACCTGCACCAAGACGTACATTTACGTCCTGTGTATGACAGCGAGCATCGGAATGGTGCGCGCGTCATACACGGCAGGTTCCAGTAATGGTCGACATCCGCGATCACGCGGATGTCTGCCATTAACCCCTTAGATGCCTGGCTCCAGCCATCTTCCGGGGTCTTCTGCTCTGGTCTGAGATTGAGCAGACAAGAGCAGAAGATGACCGATAATACTGATCGGTGCTATGTCCTATGCGTCCTATGCATGGCACTGAAACCAGCAGCCCGAGGAAGTGCGTCTAGGGCGCAGGAAACAGTCTGTCGCTGCGAGGCTGCTCCTCTGTGTCTACCCGCTGTACCTTGCTACGGATACCGAATAAACACTTCGTTTGGCACGAATACCTGAGTGAGTGCATCTGCTTTCTTTCTTCTTTATTGCATATTGCACACCATTCAGTTTAGAGTGCACCCTCAGTGCTGCCCCGCAGGGCTTTGTTGCCAGCTAAGACATTCCCCGGAACGGGATTCAGGTGGCTTGCAGTGCCGGATCCACTCTTTGTCCTGTTTTGTTTGCTAGCACTAAAAGTATTAGCAATCAAATGATTGCTATAGATAGTCCCCTATGGGGACATAAAAAGTGTAAAAAAAAGTTGAAAAATTTAAAAATAAAAAGTAAAAAAAAGTGAAAAATCCCCTCCCCCAATAAAAATAAAAATTGTCAGTTTTCCCCATTTTACCCCCCAAAAACGTAATTTAAAAAAATAAACATATTTGGTATCGCCGCGTGCGTAAATGTCTGAACTATCAAAATATAATATTAAAGATCCCGTACGGTAAACGGCGTAAACATAAAAAAAAAAAAAAAGTCCAAAAATGCAGCTTTTTTGTCAAATTTTATTTTAAAAAAATTACAAAAAATTATCTAAAAGTTTTATATAAGCAAATGTGGTATCAATAAAAAGTACAGATGACAGCACAAAAAATTAGCCCTCATACCGCCCTATATTCACAAAAATGAAAAAGTTATAGGTGGTCAAAATAGGGCGATTTTAGATTACTGATTTTGTACAAAAAGTTTTAGATTTTTTTTAAGCGGTACAAAAATATAAAAGTATCTAGCCATGGGTATCATTTTAATTGTATTGATCCACAGAATAAAGAACACATGTCATTTTTACCATAAACTGTACAGTGTGAAAACAAAACCCTCCAAAATTTGCAAAATTCAGGATTTATTAAAATTTACTCCCTAAAATTTTTTTGGGGGGTTCGCTGTAAAATGAGAGGTAAAATTAGATGTTTCATTACAAAGTACAATTGGTCATGCAAAAATCAAGCCATTATATGGGTCTGTAGATGGAAATATAAAAAAGTTATGGATTTTAGAAGGCGAGGAGGAAAAAACGAAAATGCAATACAGTGTTGGGATTATAGTTTAATTAGGATAGACATTTAAGAAAGTGTTTTAACTGTGGGAGCTAGGTCAATTATACCATAGGATACCATAAATGGGCAACTAGGTTAATTGAAACAGGAGGTAATGTGTGGTATCCAATTGACCTAGTTCCCACAGTTCAAAAAATCATGTCTATCCTAATTAAAGTACAATGCCAACACTGTATATCAACCCGGGAACTGAACCTACACCAGGGTATTCCATCCATGTTACTACCAGGACCCTGCTATTTAGCTTTCTTCCCCAATTGCCGCAAGATCTCCAGAGACCACAATGGGCAAAGAATCACAACGTTATAGATCTAGCCCATTCATTCCAATACCAATAGACCCTGGAGGCTGAAGTCATACTCAGCCTCCAATGGCATTCAGACCAGGCAAACTTCAAATGTTTAATGGGTTAATGTATTCATGGAAATATGTATATATAAAGTACTGTATGCACACACTGTAACTCGGACCTGAGGAAGGAGGGAGCCCCTCAGAAATGCCTAGTCCTACCATGTATTGCCACTTTTTATGATTTTCAATAAAAAGCAATTACGAATCTATACCCGACTCCTGTGTCACCACGCTGTTGTAGCGCTCCAGTGCCAAAGTCGGATATTCACTGGAAGGTCAAGGAAACCCCTGCTGGGATTCCCACCTCCCACATCTGTACTTCTGTAGCAGAAACCCTGCGACAGAAATAAACCTGCCTGCGACAGAATTTAGGGTGCGACAGAAATTACCAAGCGACAGAATTTTTCCCTGTGCGACAGATTAGTAAATACCAAGTGAAAAAAAGGTTGAAAACGAAAAAAAAAAAAAACACAAACCAACACTCCACTCTTAGTAAACTGAATAGTTGCTTCAAGTTGTTACCAAGAATGCCAAAAGCATTAAAGCCCTCCACTTTGACTAATAAATATTAATGTTGCATATGTTAGAAGTGATATGAAAGTGAGTGTGAATGATGCAATAGTGGTTGATAACTGTGAGGGTGTGGAATCCTTGTGAGTAGAATTACAGAGGGACCTAAACACTGAAACATTTTTTTTTGTGTAATCTATAGACCCACCAAATCACGGATGAGTTGGTCAGCTTTGCACACAAATAGAATGGACTACCCAGGTGGGCACAGTGTTGAAAACGGGAGATTTCAACTATCCAGATATTGATTGTGTTCTTGGTTCAGCTTAAACAGCTAAGGGGAGAACATTTCCTTATTTTTTGAAGGATAATTTTATGGGCCAGTTTGTGGAGGACCAAACAAGAAGTGCTGCACTGTTGGATCTGGTCATTTCTAACAATGCAGAGCTTGTTGAAATTATAATTGTTCATGGGTGGGCTCACTAGGATAGGAGTTTTTGTACCCCAGGCTATGGCCCAGGGATTAGTTTTGGTTCTGTTAATTGAATCCCTACTCATCTTCTTTAGGGTTTGGTGTTCAGCTTGTTAATACTATTTAGAGATTGTTTGTTGTCTTGTATTGCGCCAAGGAACTGGTGCAAGGCAAATGGCAAAAATTATTTGAGGGGTTCATAATGGACTACATAGAGAAATATGTAGGTAGTAACAGCATTATACGTGATATACAACATGGTTTTAAAAAGGCCAGAAGCTGTGAAACCAATTTGTTTTTATGAAGAGGTGAGTAGAAGCGTGGATGGAGCATAGCTGTTCATATAGGCCATATTTTACTAAGACTGGTGTTTTATGTAAATTTCTGAAGGCCGTAGAATTTGGCTGATTAAGCGGCTACGGCTTCTTAATGAAGGCATTGCTGAGGCTCCCCCGCATGCCACACTTTGAAATCTACACCAGCTCCAAGGGTAGTAGTGCTTGTGATAATTATCACTTGGCTTAGTGTTTGCCGAGTGTCTCTTTGTATCCTTATTAAAAAATAGACCCATGAATAAAGGCCTAAATGGACTGCAATTTCAAAAACTACGAGAGGTATTCACTAAGGAGGTGATTTATCAAAACCTGTCCAGAGGAAAAGTTGCCCAGTTGCCCATAGCAACCAATCAGATTGCTTCTTTCATTTTTAACAAGGCATATGCAAAATGAAAGAAGAAATCTGATTGTTGCTATGGGCAACTAGGCAACTTTTCCTTTGTGCAGGTTTTTATAAATCTCCCCCTAAATGTCCATCTTTCCATTGTGAGTCCCTATATTATTAATTATTTAAAATTAAAAATTCCCAAATTAATGAAAACTACACACATATAAAACTCTAAGTGATGTCCCTCCTATTCCACTCATAGGGTATGTAGTGCACCCATGCCACCTGTCTTCATGCTTCAGTATTTTTTGTGATTCAAGAATATCTGCAGTATATTCTTGTTTACTAAAAGGTACAAACGCTGCTTAAAATTCCAAGTTATAGCCCCCTTTACATGTTTCACCACACACACAGTGGCTTTGTCCAGAGACAGCAGGCTAGTGGGTGGAGTTGGGACAACCACTGCATCTATTGGCTAGGAGCTTTACTGTGACTAGATTCTGCTTACAGCTGTACAGTTTGCAAATGCACTGCAAGACAAATTTTGGCAAAATTTTAAAGCAGTAAATCACATATGCAGTGTAGAAGATACAGCACTGGAAACACACATTTTACTGTCCAGCAAACTTTATAATTCCTCAGTCATTTGACTAAGTTCAGTGTAGCAACTAGTGCAACTTGCGCTGGGCCACCACAACCCTTCTTCAAAATCTACAACAGTTGACACATTTAAATATAATTTAGGAAATGTATTAAACCCTTTGCAGACCTCCTTTTGTGTGGTAGGTATAGGATATATGGGAATCCTTCCCCCTCTGTCAAGCAATTAGATCCTTTGGGAGCTTCTGACCTATGAATCTAAGAGGAACACTGGCTAAGATAAGAATTAGCTAAAATATTACAGGTGGCTCACATTGCAGATGATGCAGATCAGTGCATGTTCAACTCCTGAGTCCACTCCATGCAAGCACCAGACATGTATGGTGGGTCATGTTAACAACGTTCTCTTTGAATTGTTAATCTACAGTGCATGGGGTGGTGGGATTAAAGGGACTTCTACTAAAAACTGTAATGAGTGGCGAGCCATAGTCAACAAGTCAACCTGCAACAACACATTTTGTTTGGTACAGATTGCACCATGTTTGTAAAAGCAATATCACTACATAGATTATTTGGGAATAATTTATGACATACTAGATAGATTCTTCATTATTCCAGATGATTGCTTTCTTACATGTAAGCCAGTACTTTCCAAATTTGTCATCCATGTCACCGAATAAAATTAGAAATGGTGCAAATCTTTTATAAACATGGAGTGATTCACTTGCACCATGTGTTTACTGCACACAATGCCCATTTTCTGGTCCATATCTTTTGATAAATGTTTCTCATTGTCTCCCAGCTGGAGTGTTTCTTTGATTTGTGGAGAATAATTTTTTTTTTCATCACAGTTTCAAGTATGGAAGAAGTACTGTAAGTGAAACTGTCCAAGGACTGTAAAAAGTGCTTTGAAATAGGCACAAAGTAATACAAATGTATCTTTGTTTTAATTCTAACATATCTTGATGTCTAAATCATTGAAGTTTGTTCATGGGTTATATCAAGCTAAAATGTCTCTTTATAGATTTCTCCAGAGACGCTGACCCAAATTCACTAGATGCATTTTAAAAAGGTTTTTCTATACTCCAGTTTTATACAGTGACCCCTAGAAAAGACTGGCTAAAAATTAAAAGTTCCTTCACTATTGGGAATTTATGGGAGTTTAATAACTGGAATGCATTTTGCTTTATATCACAGGGGTCAGAAGGTTCCAAAATAAACCACATTTATCAATTATTTAGAATTGGTTTCTTCTGAAGAGGAATTTCTGAGATATTATTTGGCGGATAAATTTAATGTTCTGCAGCTAGAAGCAGTATTTATTCATAACAAATTTCTCTCAAACTGAATTTGCAGGGGCAACTTAATTTACACCACCGTGTGTTCTGTAGAAACCTAGAGAGGTCTAGAGAAGAAGAAAGCCTAGGAAATTCTGCTTGCTAAGCTGTCAATTGTCCTATAAGGCCAGTTATTGCTTTGGAAATTCACTAATCCTTAGTAGTCACTAAAACACACACAAAAAGGTCAGTTTCTGTCTATCTATCTATCTATCTATCCATCATCTATCTATAAATCTTGATAATTTTTCATAAAATTATTGTTTACTATAATCAGTTTTTTTTTTTCATTTATCTGGGTAGTGCTACATTGCAAATAGATAGGAATTGGACCATTGCATTGCACCAGTCAAGAATGAAAATGACCTTGTACGTTACCTCCATGAAGCACTGTATTAGGTATACTGATCCTTAGTTCTAACCCTATCTACATTTCTACATATATAATATTATCATATTTATATTGCATTTTTATTATTATATTATTAATTTCCACAAAAGTGTTAACTAAATCAATTGAATGAACAATAAATTATATTAAAGAAAAACTCCAGTCAATATGAAAAACCTGCATTGTTTGGAGTCAGTGGTTCTTGTCTCCGTGTTGCATTTTTTCGCTTTGCAGGAAATATGTGCGAGGCTTTTTTTTTTACATTTTGTTATATCTCTTCCCATCAGTGCTGGATTTCTAATTGTATACAAGGAGACCATGACATTGGCTAGACTTGTGGGAAATGATGACTGGATTTTTTTTTTTATGTTTCCCAACAACCTCAATTTTGGACTTGTTACTTTTTATTAGTAATTTTAGAATTAAAACTTGAGATGTGGTAGTATATATATATATATATATATATATATATATATATATATATGTATAGATAACCCCTTTAACCATGGCAAGTTTAATTTTTCTATAAGCCTGTGCCCTAAATTCTAGTTTTATATATATATATATATATATATATATATATATATATATATATATATTTTACAGTTAAAACTAGTTTTTAGTTAAAACTGGTTTTCCCTATTGAAAACTAATTTTCACTAAATGCCTTTGTGAAAACTAGTATCGACTGCTTTTCCTCAGTGAAAAATAGTTTTGACTGAATGCCTTTGTGGAAACTAGAATTGACTGCTTTTTCCCATTGAAAACTAGTATTGACTTGTGATAGCCTGGGGGGTGTAGGGTATATGGGGGTGTAGCTGTGTGGTTACTAAAGGTTGCTTGCTTAACCCTTTCTATTTGTGACGCCAGGGTGAGGGCTATTCTCTGTATGCTTGTCCTACCGCCACCCTTCCCAAAAGCGATAGGGAGATAGGAAATAATTGATTGCCTACCGGAGATTTGCAGAAACTTGTAGGAACTTTTATTGAAGATTTTATGCAGTAATGAACAGGAACAGTCCATATAACAAAGTCTATTAGAGCTTTACAAGTGGTTGGGACCTCGTGAGTCTATGGAGCTTAGGAAGGTAATTGTTGCGCTGATCCACTGGATTTAGAGGTTTAGATTCGGTACAGTAATCACGCTAGCTTTAGCTGGGATTGAGATTTAAACTCACGGTTTAGTTTAGGCTGAGGCCGGTAGGTTTCTGGCCTAGCTTGTTTTTGAAAGTTGCACAGATCCGTCCTGCTGGTCCAGCATCCACGAGAGCAGCAACCCAAGAGAGCGATCATTGGCTACAGCTTCCTTATATGGGCAGGGGCTGGACTAAAGCTCACTGGTCCATAACAACTGTCAATCTTCTGTACATAGAGTTATGAGTAAACATGTGACCCAAGGACCTCCAAAGGTCCTCCAACATACCATAGAGGAATCAACATAGTCACATGACCGAAGGTCCTGCGACGCTACCAAGGTAAGCATACTAACATACATTATGTTAAATATATACATTTAAATATTACAAAAGAGGCGACTAGGGGCTGTCCCACCTGGGGGACCCTACCTGAACATAGTAACTCTGACTTTGGGGTCCACCATACAAGGTACGGTATGCAATACGGTACCGGTACACCATAGACTGCTTTATGATTATATTTTTATGTTGATATTATTACAAACAATAATTAATATATTAAATATCCGTGACTTTGGTGGTGGTGCTTGAGAATTATTCTTATTGGTTGTGCAATGTTGCCTGACTCAACGTGGGTTGACCACAACACCTCTGCATACCCGTGTACCCCTCTGCTAAGCTTGCTCATGCGGGTTGACCATGCTGCCTTCACATAACCACGTATCCCCTCCACTAAGCATGCTCGTGTGGGCCAACCATGTCACACTAAACATCAAAACAAAACTTTTGATATGCTGTACATCTTGGCAAAACAATAGTTTTTCTAATATACTGTACTTCTTTAAAAAAAAAATCTAATTTTATTTGAAAATCTTGTCACTAGGGGTCCCCATACCTCCTGGGACACTGACGAGTCCTGCAGCAGCATCAGCTTGTCCACGAGTCATGGACAAGAGATGGCTGATGGACAAAGCTACGGATGGGACGAGCATTCTACTGTGCTCGCTCCCGGCCTGTCACTTTGCCTGGGGGAGCGTATGGCTGCCAGGAGCGAGTGTGCATGAATTTACAGCATCAGTGGTTGGAACCTCTGAGGATCGCAGCACAAGACCAGGAGTTCATAAACTTTTATGGAGCTTTACTTCAAGGGACACCATTATATTTTTCTGTAAATATTTCTACTTTGCTACTGTTTTGTTTTTTCTTTTTCTATCTTTTCTGTGGTGGAAAAGTTCAGCACAGGGGGAAAACAACTGATTGAATGTGGGATGCTACTGAACTTCGGGCATTGCAGGATATGCAAGATATGTGACTTTGACTTCTGTAATATGCTGACAGCCAGGGGCATCAATAGTTTAAAACATTTGGGGCCTGTTCCCCAAATAAAAAAAACAAGTGGCCCAAATGTCAGCTGCTGAGTTAGTCTATACATCAGTGTTTCCCAAGCAGGGTGCCTCCAGCTGTTGCAAAACTACCACTATTTAAAAAAAATCACCAAAATTGTAATGTGCCTGTGCACCCCAAAAACTAAAAAAGGATCAAACTAATGATACAATTTGTGGCATAAATGCTAGTCCATAAGACAGTCGGGTAGTGTAATACCCCTATCGTCACGGGTACTAGTCTTATCAATCAGTACCGGCCCATTGCCCCATCAGGGACAGATTAGGGGTCAGTATGCATATGATTAAACCACCGTATGCATATGATTAAACCACCAACGCGTTTCTGCCTCACTGTATAGCCAGGTGTCATCAGGGGGGTTATTCACATTTGAGATAGTTTAAACCACAAGTAGATAAATAGCCGTTCAAGGGCATAAAAGTATTTATAAATTAGCTATGACCTGTTAAGAAAAGCATGGCAACACTTCATAAGTAGTAATCATGTGTTTTGGCATAAGGGGATTTCGTTCCCCAACCTGTAAGGAAAAAGTATGCGCAAATAACAGACACTAATGTGTTGTAGCCAGTTCTCTATTTTTTCAGGAGTGCCGTCATTGGACCTGCAAAGACAAAAGCGGGACAGGCACAAGCCCGTTCAGTGCTTGCCCTGTGGATAAAGAAAGAGGATGTATGTATATAATCCTCTATTATTACTCACGGTTCTGTAGCGTGGACAGCGGGCGATGCACCAACCTGCATGTAGCGCAGGGAGCCGCTAACTGTGGCTCTTGCCGCCTAGTATGGCGGGGTGCCGGCGTCTGACGTAGCTTCCGGTCATGAGCGGAAGTATATGTGCGTAGCTCCACCCACTCTCGCGACGCCGTCACGGAAGTGGGGGCGTGTCAGCAACTGCGCTACATATTCCTATATGCTGCCGCTCATTGATTATAGCCGGAGCTAAAATTCATAAATGGATCATATAGGCAAGTAGACTATGTTTACACCAAAGTAATAGTTTTTAGACCGCCAAGTCAACGCGTTTGGTAGTCAGCACGCCCGAATTGGGACCAGAGGCAGGGGACCACCCAATGAGGACAATATGATATCTAATTCACTGAACAACATGTCATGTATAATTTCAGTAGAATAAGTATATATATATATATTGTGTTGCTCCTATGGGGCATCCATAGTGTAAGGCTGATAAGGGGTGTAGTTGGGTTATACCTATCAGGGGAGGTGAAGGGTAAAGTCAGGGGCCTAGTGAGCCCAATCTGGCCCTATATAACCCTGGAATACATGTGCCTTACGCCTAGGCGGGGTGGCCGGCCTAAAAAGGGCGGTCCCGCACTGGAACCCACTATTGATTGACTATTATACCCTAGGCAGAAGATGGCTTCTAACTCCTATAGGACTTACTAAAGTCCTTCCCTCACTACCTGATTGCCACTCCAACACCCCAATCGAACCAACACTACAGAAAACAACCGAAATTTCGTTGTTCATTGAGCCCTTTGGGTGCCACCGTGTCCAAACGATGGATCCAGCGGCACTCCCACTGGAGCAATAATTTATCATTATTACCCCTTCTCTAAGGAGGTGTTAATGTGTCCACACCCACAAATTTTAGGCATGTAGGGTCACCATTATGTATCGTATTAATATGAGTGGCGATAGATGTGTCCCTTTTGTTTCTAACATCCCCTATATGTTCCAATACTCTCTTTCTAAACTCCCTCGATGTTTTGCCCACATATAATAGAGGGCATGTACAGTGGGCTACATAAATGATGGCTTTGGTTGAACAGTTTATATGATGTTTTATAGGTATGGGCACTGTTTGTCCAGATAACAAGGACTTAGTTTTTTCGACATATTGGCAAGCACGACAGTGCCCACACCTATAGCATCCTTCAACTTTACTTAATCTTCCCAACCAATTGATAGGGGTATTGCTCACTGGTCGTAGGTGACTGGCAACTAACATATCCCCCAAGCTACGACCACGTCTGTATGTGATCTGTGGTGTTGGCCCTATTACATCCTGGAGATCGTTGTCCATTTGCAATATGTCCCAATGTTGTGTAATAACGATCTCCAGGATGTAATAGGGCCAACGCCACAGATAACATACAGACATGGTCGTAGCTTGGGGGATATGTTAGTTGGCAGTCACCTACGACCAGTGAGCGATACCCCTACCAATTGGTTGGGAAGATTAAGTAAAGTTGAAGGATGCTATAGGTGTGGGCACTGTCATGCTTGCCAATATGTTGAAAAAACTAAGTCCTTGTTATCTGGACAAACAGTGCCCATACCTATAAAACATCATATAAACTGTTCAACCAAAGCCATCATTTATGAAGCCCACTGTACATCTCCTCTATTATATGTGGGCAAAACATCGAGGGAGTTTAGAAAGAGAGTATTGGAACATATAGGGGATGTTAGAAACAAAAGGGACACATCTATCGCCACTCATATTAATACAATACATAATGGTGACCCTACATGCCTAAAATTTGTGGGTGTGGACACATTAACTCAATGAACAACAAAATTTCGGTTGTTTTCTGTAGTGTTGGTTCGATTGGGGTGTTGGAGTAGCAATCAGGTAGTGAGGGAAGGACTTTAGTAAGTCCTATAGGAGTTAGAAGCCATCTCCTGCATAGGGTATAATAGTCAATCAATAGGAGGTTCCAGCGCGGGACCGCCCTTTTTAGGGCGGCCACCCCACCTAGGCGTAGGGCACATGTATTCCAGGGTGTTATAGGGCCAGATTAGGCTCACTAGGCCCCTGACTTTACCCTTCACCTCCCATGATAGGTATATCCCAACTACACCCCTTATCAGCCTTACACTATGGATGCCCCATAGGAGCAACACAATACATATAAATATATATATATATATATATATATATATATATATATATATACTTATTCTACTGAAATTATACATGACATGTTGTTCAGTAGATTAGATATCATATTGTCCTCATTGGGTAGTCCCCTGCCTCTGGTCCCAATTCGGGCGTGCTGACTACCAAACGTGTTGACTTGGCGGTCTATAAACTATTACTTTGGTGTAAACATAGTCTACTTGCCTATATGATCCATTTATGAATTTTAGCTCCGGCTATAATCAATGAGCGGCAGCAAATAGGAATATGTAGCGCAGTTGCTGACACGCCCCCACTTCCGTGACGGCGTCGCGAGAGTGGGTGGAGCTACGCACATATACTTCCGCTCATGACCGGAAGCTACGTCAGACGCCGGCACCCCGCCATACTAGGCGGCAAGAGCCACAGTTAGCGGCTCCCTGCGCTACATGCAGGTTGGTGCATCGCCCGCTGTCCACGCTACAGAACCGTGAGTAATAATAGAGGATTATATGCATACATCCTCTTTCTTTATCCACAGGGCGAGCACTGAACGGGCTTGTGCCTGTCCCGCTTTTGTCTTTACAGGTCCAATGACAGCACTCCTGAAAAAATAGAGAACTGGCTACAACACATTAGTGTCTGTTATTTGCGCATACTTTTTCCTTACAGGTTGGGGAACGAAATCCCCTTATGCCAAAACACATGATTACTACTTATGAAGTGTTGCCATGCTTTTCTTAACAGGTCGTAGCTAGTTTATAAATACTTTTATGCCCTTGAACTGCTATTTATCTACTTGTGGTTTAAACTATCTCAAATGTGACTAACCCCCCTGATGACGCCTGGCTATACAGTGAGGCAGAAACGCGTTGGTGGTTTAATCATATGCATGCAGTGGTTTAATCATATGCATACTGACCCCTAATCTGTCCCTGATGGGGCAATGGGCCGGTACTGATTGATAAGACTAGTACCCGCAACGATAGGGATATTACACTACCCGACTGTCTTATGGACTAGCATTTATGCCACAAATTGTATCATTAGTTTGATACTTTTTTAGTTTTTGGGGTGCACAGGCACATTACAATTTTGGTGATTTTTTAAAATAATCATTAAAGGTTATATTTTAGCACACCCTGAGCACATCTATTATATGTTGTTTCATAATTTGATCTCTCAATGCTGGGTGACTTTGACTGCTTAGCAGAGGTCCATACAGAACCCATTACTTAATGCTGTAAAAATTAAATTGCAAAACTACCACTCCCAGCATTCTCAGATAGCCAAAGGCTGTCCGGGCATGCTGGGAGTTGTGGTTTTTAAACATCTGCTTGGGAAACACTGCCATACACTCAGCAATCTTGGCCTGTCTGCTCAGCTCCTCCCCCTTCTATGCCCCTGTTATGCATGGGATCTCAGACCCACACAGAGGCCTTCTGGAGTCAGAGGAAAGATTTTAAACTGCAAGAGATCAAAAAATTAAGTTACAAAGTTAAGAGTATAAATACTGTGCCCTGGTCCATGCTATTTTATACTAACCCACCCCAACACAGTGACATCACTGCATATTTACTCCATACTGTGCATTTACCTCAAGCAAAAAAAAAAACAAAAAAAAAAAACCAGTCAATTCTAGTTTTTACAATGGCATAAATTCTAGTTTGTATGAAGGTGTTCAGGAAATATTCTAGTTTATACAAAGGCGTTTAGTAAAAACTGGTGTTTCAACAAAGGCATTCAATAAAAACTGGTTTGATCTAGGAAAAAGCAGTCAATTCTAGTTTTTACACAACGTTCAGTCAAAACTCGTTTTCACTCGTGAAAAGCAGTTAATACTAGTTTTTACAAAGGCATTCAGTCAAAACTAGTTTTCACTGAGGAAAAGTGGAAAATTAAAAACTAGTTTTAACTGTAACATATATATATATATATATATATATATATATATATATATATATATACACACACACATATATATATATATATAAATATATATATATATATATTACTAAAATTATTTAGGGCACATATATATATAGTAGCTCCCTCCTGCATTTACTTGCTAGAAAGCTCTCCAATTTACCTACATAGTATTCAGTATACATCAACAAGATAACTCACTCCCCTCTTTCTGAATACACACTCCCTCGCTCTTTAATCCTATATATCACGGTCAGGGTCTTTAGAAAAGAGATGCTACCAGTACAAACTAGTTTTTAAGTAAATTGGTTATCGAATTGTATTTTAAAGGAGTATTTAAGTGCACCTTATTTTTTTAAATAATGCAGGAGCTGGTAAAACTGGTTATGTTAACCTACCCCTGTACCCTGATACTGCTGCAGCTTCCATTGCAGCCTGTTTGTTTCCCCGATATATGTCCCTTTTGCCTTATTCCTAGATAAGGTGTAGACCTTCTATCTCTCAGTCATCAATGCAGTTTTCAACCATGTGGGTTTTGCATTAAAATCTGTCTAAAAAACCACAGGCAAATTTCCTTGCAGATTTTGAGACATAATTTTTTCATCTTAACTATTTGAATAAACTTGTGGGAACATAAGTTGGGGAAATATTCAGTAGCACTTGTAATACATTGATTTATTTTCCTGGTCCTTCCGGGCTTATGAGTCCAGTGAGTGGATCAGTGACTAAAAGTTACGGTTGTATCTACGCTCAAATTGGGAAGGCTGTCAGTCACTGATAAGACTGTCCAATGGTAAACATGCCTAAAACGATCTGCCAACTTAATAGCATGCCCCTTTAATTCCTGACCTAGATCTGTCCTTATGGAAACTACATGGGATATACACTGCAGGAGAATTAATGGCGCCGGAGGGGGACGTACACTTTCCCACACTGAGAGAGAAGTTTCACTTGCCTCACAAAGACTTTTACAAAGGCCTACAGCTCAGAAATTTACTGACACCTAGCTTCTCTCAATCCCACAACATTCCAAAGGAACTCCTACGATATTTAAATAGGGACACCCAGACTAAAGGAGGCATAACCTTCTTTTACAATTATCTACACGATAAATGTACTATTTCCAAACAGCATTTTATGTCTAAGTGGGAGTCGGACCTGGGTCAGGTGTTTAGTGAAGATCAATGGGCTAAGGTTTTTTCCAATGTGCGTACCATGTTTCGCTCTGTCAACCATTAGTGTTGCTCGCGAATATTCGCAATGCGAATTTTATTCGTGAATATCGCATATTCGCGAATATAGCACTATATATTCGTAATTACGAATATTGGTTTTTTTTTTTTTCACAGTACACATCACAGGGATCATCCCTCTCTGCTTCCAGCTTGTGTGGTCTAAAGAAGGCTCTAATACTACTGTGTGAGACTGGCGTACAAATTTTCGCATATGGGAAAATTAGCATATGCAAATTTTCGTACACGCGAATTTTTGCTTATGCAAATATCCGTGTATGGTAATTTTCGTTTATGCAAATTTTCGGTATGCAAATGTTTGCATATGAAAATATAACGAGAATATTACGGATATTCGAATTTAGCGAATATATGACGAACATTCGCGAATTCGAATATGGCCTATGCTGCTCAAAACTATTAACCATCAGGAAGCAATTGCTAAAACAATTTATAGATTGTACTATACTCCCTCGAGGTTACATCTCCTAGATCCCTCCTGTTCCAACCTTTGTTGGAGAGGATGCGGTGGGGTGGGCACTAGTGTTGCTCGCGAATATTCGCAATGCGAATATTATTCGCGAATATCGCATATTCGCGAATTCGCGAATTTCGCGAATATAGCGCTATATATTCGTAATTACGAATATTCGTTTTTTTTTTTTTTTTTTTTCTTCACAGTACACATCACAGTGATCATCCCTCTCTGCTTCCAGCTTGTGTGGTGTAAAGAAGGCTCTAATACTACTGTGTGAGACTGGCGTGCGAAAATTCGCATATGCGAAAATTAGTATATGTTACTTTTCGCATATGCGAATTGTCGCGCATGCTAATTTTCGCATACGTGTATTTTCGCATATGCGAAAATAAAACGAGAATATAACGAATATGCGAATATTCGCGAATATATGACGAATATTCGTCCATATATTCGCGAATATTAGCGAATTCGAATATGGCCTATGCCGCTCAACACTAGTGGGCACGCTATATCATGTTCTGTGGGACTGTCCATTACCTCAAACCTTCTGGAATGGGATTAAAATGCTCCTCAACAGAGTGATGCATATACCTGTAGCCTTTACCCCAGCACTAGCCTTATTATTACTTGACTTAGACTCTTTTCCCTTCCACTTGAGAACTGTTGCAGCACACCTGTTGATGTCCTCTAAATTACTGCTAACCAGGAACTGGAAAACTGCTAAGATACCTTCTTTGCATGAGGTTATTTGCCAGGTCAACCTAACATGTGATTATGAAAGAGCATATTCTTTAGCACACAACACACATGATAAATTCTTGAAGTGTTGGGATATCTGGATCTCGAGCCCTCATTAGCCTAAACGTACCAGTGAGTTTGTAACTTGATGTCATTACTCTGTTATTGATGTTCGAATGTTTTACTACTGCCATTGTTTCTGTTACACAATATAGAGGTTTTTCTATTTGACACCTCCTCTATTCCACTGCCTGTGGATTCCACCTGGGTTCATACCTGCGTATTGTTTTACTTTGATGTAAGATGATCATTGCTCACTTTTTCATTGCTGTTACTGCATTCTGTGGTTAAAATATTTTAAAAATAAAATATTTGGAATAAAAAAAAAAAAGACTGTCCAATGGACTCCTAAGCCCAAAAACAAGCAGGAAGTTATGATTACAAGTTATACTGCATCTTTTCCCACAAAACTATATATCAATCTGCTAAGCTTCTACTGCTCTATGACATGATGCCTGCAGCTTGTTCACAAATTAACAGATTTTTATTCCTCTTTCACCGATATTAATTATAAAAACACCTCTTTCCATTTGCTTACAGTGTTAGAAATCCTTTCAGGGGAAGGGGGCGTGTCCCTCCCTTGTGGTGGTGGGAGGTGATTGGTGTCTGCTCATGCAGCCTTGTCCATGAGTCATCTCTTGTCCATTACTCATGAACAAGCCGGATGCTGCTGAAGGACTGGTTAGTGTCCCAGTAGGAATGGGGACCCCTAGTGGTGGGATTTTCAGGAGCCGTTTTGTTGAAATATTGAAATTTTTTAAACAACTGTATTACAAAAGGTCTTTCATTTTCCTCAGTAACAACATACAACAAACGTTTTTGGATCTGAATGTGCCCGTTTAAAGTAAAATATAGTTTTAATATATGTTGTGTGATAATATGGGACCTAGGCTAAATCCAACTCAGGACCACAACTCATTGAAGTTTTTCTATATAAGCACTGGTAAATAAATAATAATACTCTGCACTCTTCTTATTCTATTCGTGAAGCGTGATGTTAGTATTAAAAGAGTTTCTTCATAGTAATGACTTTTAGAAAATCATCTAATACAAGATTCATAAAGCGAAGCAACAAATTTTACATACATGGAATATTTAATAAATCCCAAAGCAAATTATGAATGAATCATAATTTGTTTTCTTTTCAAATGAACAAATAAAACATACCCCATCCACAGACGTTCCCAGCCATTTATTGCATCACAATGAGCAGCATGGTTGTGTGCAGGAAGTTTGGTGCTATTCACTGGTGCAGAGGATTGCTTCTTTAATAATTAGAAATCTAATTGTAATTTTCCTGCAGGTGGTTGTACATTCTCCTTTCTAGTCAGCCTTTAAACAGGATGCTGAAAAACAACCACTCCGATTACTCATTTTTAGAGAATCGCTAATGCATTGATCCATAAAGACTAGAAATTAACAGATGTTATTTACCATAGTCACAGCATTTATCTGACATGAAATGACTGCAATGGTTCAACCTAGTTGAACTAGAAGCCAAATTAAAGTTACTTTGAATAGATGGCTGAGCACAGAAGGCAGGCAGATGTGGTGTATCCCCCATATAGTGCTGTTTCCAAGAATTCCTAATATTATTACTTTTAAGATGCACCTAAAATATTTATTAGGATTTGCTGTTCTCCAAGTACCCACCACTTTAGGAGGTTATGTTTACATCTATGCATGTAAATAAATAGGGATAAGCGAATCCAATCTGACAAATCAGAATTTGTTCTGAATTTAAGGAAAAATTTGATTTGCAGCGAATAAGTATATCGCTGCGATTCTATTGTGCAAATCACTTCATTAAACTCCATTTAGTGTGGTTCAGGCTCCAGGGCATCTAAAATGGTGGACCCACATGTGAGGACATGGGGCAAGGAATCCTGGGAAGGCGGGAACAGGGGTAAGCGGGATAACCCTGAATCACATGCAAGATGCAGCCTATCAGTAGCCAGTCACCCCTGTGATGTCACAGCCCTATATAATCGGCAGCCATATTGCGGCCAGTCACTTCAGCCTTTCACTGCAGAGAGATAGATAGGGACAGACAGTGCTGTGTGTTGCACAGAAAAGCTTTTTCCAGCAGCGAATCGCTCCTCCTAGTCAAGTCAGCGTTCTGTTGCAGAGAGAGAGAGGGACAGAGAGCAGTGTGTGTTTGTTACAGTGAGCACTCTCTCCATCTGTCCTCCGGCGGGTCCGGGATTCGCATTGTGGGACGCGCCCGCATGCAAATCTCGAGCTGTCACTCACCTTCTTCTTCTACTGTTTCCTCCGTACTCTCTCATCGCCGGCGTGCATGTCCCCACCTCCTAGGGTGCGCCGGAGCTCTGAGATTGAAAGGGCCAGTGCGACCTTGATTATTGTTTTCACCTGTCCCTTCTCTATAAGTATGATCACCTCCCACAACTCCTTGCCAGATCTTTGTGTGCCCAGTGCCCTAGAGAAAGTGTTTAGTGTGTCTTGCCTTACCGTGACCCCTTGCTAAGTCCCTGTTTTCACTACCGTGCCGCCTGCCCTGACCTTCTGCTATTCTGACTACAAGTTGTCTTCTCCCTCCTGTGCCATGTCTCCTCAGAAGCCTGTGTGGACGAGACGTGTCAGGGGTAATGAGCTGGGTGCCGTCTGCCGTAGCAAATCCATCCCGCTTTGCGGTGGGCTCTGGTGAAAACCAGCGGCATCTTCAACACCGCTCCCTGACACGGCCCAAGCCATCATCCACACAGGCTCAGCGAATCTACTACCTCCTTGCACTTACAGTGATTCACAGAAAAGCATTCTTACTGCAGTGATTTACCTCCCAGTCACTGTCTACAGCGTTATATTACAGAGAGCAGTGTGTTGCACCAAAGAACAGCAGTGATTCAACACAAGCACAAATCCTGCCTAGAAGCACTGATAGGGAAGAGAGTGAGATTGAGAGAGGAAGTGCAATTTTGAGTGTAGCAGACAGCGACTGTGTGCAGCACTGGTGTGTACTGCTGGTGTTGTGCACAAATACTTATTTTAAGCATACTGTAGTGCATTTTTCTCCCCTCATAAGTGCATAGCACATACGTACATAAGTACATAAGTGGTGTACTATTTTGTTCCGGTTAAAGTCTCAAGGGCATAGATACTGTGAAAGACCACGCAAAAGTACTAACCGACTGGTTTGTACACAAATACTTTTTTAAGCGTATTGTAGCGCATTTTTCTGCCCTCATAAGTGCACACCACGTACGTAGAACTAAGTGGTGTACTATTTTGTTCCTGTTAAAGTCTCAAGGGCCTAGATATTGTAAAAGGCCAGGCAAAGGTACTCACCAGCTTGCGTTGTACACAAATACTTTTTTAAGCGTAGTGTAGAGCATTGTCCTCCACTCATAAGTGCATACCACATACGTACATCTAAGTGGTGTACTATTTTGTTCCTTTTAAAGTCTCAAGGGCCTAGATACTGTGAAAGGCTGGCAAAAGTACTCACTGGCTGGTGTTATATGCAAATAAGTTTTTAAGCAAACTGTAGCGCATTTTTCTCCCCTCATAAGTGCACAGCACATACGTACATCTAAGTGGTGTACTATTTTGTTTCTGTTAAAGTCTCAAGGGCCTAGATACTGTGAAAGACCAAGACCAAAAGTACACACCGGATGGTGTTATACACAAATACTTTTTTAAGTGTACTGTTGCACATTTTTCTCCTCTCATAAGTGCATAGCACATACGTACATCTAAGTGGTGTACTATTTTGTTCCTTTTAAAGTCTCAAGGGCCTAGATACTGTGAAAGGCCAGGCAAAAGTACTCACTATCTGGTGTTATACACAAATACGTTTTTAAGCAAACTGTAGTGCATGTTTCTCCCCTCATAAGTGCACAGCACATATGTACATCTAAGTGGTGTACTATTTTGTTTCTGTTAAAGTCTCAAGGGCCTAGAAACTGTGAAAGACCAAGACCAAAAGTACACACCGGATGGTGTTATACACAAATACTTTTTTAAGTGTACTGTTGCACATTTTTCTCCTCTCATAAGTGCATAGCACATATGTACATCTAAGTGGTGTACTATTTTGTTCCTTTTAAAGTCTCAAGGGCCTAGATACTGTGAAAGGCCAGGCAAAAGTACTCACTGGCTGGTGTTATACACAAATACTTTTTTAAGCATACTGTAGTGCATTTTTCGGCCTCCTAAGTTCATACCACATACGTACATCTAAGTGGTGTACTATTTTGTTCCTGTTAAAGCCTCAAGTGCCTAGACACTGTGAAAGACCAAGCAAAAGTAGTCACCGGCTGGTGTTGTACACAAATACTTTTTTAAGCGTACTGTAGCCATTTTTCTCCCCTCATAAGTACATAGAACATACATACATCTAAGTGGTGTACTATTTTGTTCCTGTTAAAGTCTCAAGGGCCGAGATACTATGAGCGGCAAGCAAAAGTACTCACCGGCTGGTGTTATACACAAATACTTTTTTAAGCGTACTGCAGCGCTTTTTTCTTCCCTCATAAGTGCATAGCCCATACGTACATCTAAGTGGTGTACTATTTTGTTCCTGTTAAAGTCTCAAGGGCCTAGATACTGTGAAAGGCCAGGAAAAAGTACTCACTGGCTGGTGTTATACACAAATACGTTTTTAAGCATACTGTAGCGCATTTTTCTCCCCTCATAAGTGCATACCACAAGTCTCAAGGGCCTAGATACTGTGAAAGGACAGCCAAAAGTACACACCTGCTGCTGTTCTAGACAAATACTGTTAAGCATAGTGGAGCGAATTCTACTGCCCTCATAAGTGCATACCACATACATACATTTAAGTGTTGTACCATTTTGTTCCTGATAAAGTCTTAAGGGCCTAGTTACTGAAAAAGGCCAGCCAAAAGTACACACCTGCTGCTGTTCTAGACAAATACTGTTTTAAGCGTAAGGAAGTGTATTGTACTCCCCTCATATATGCATTAAGTATGTCAGGCAGAGAAGTGCCAGGACGTGCTCAGAGGAGTGGCAGAGGCCTAAATTCATCACACTCAGGCAGAGATCGCAGCAGCCTAGGGGCGAGTGGCAGTAGGAGTCGTAGCGAGAGGCCTGATCTCCCGGCATGACCTTGCGGTCGTGTCATGACCAGCAACCCTGCTGTCATCGATTGGTTAACACGGTCATCCATTTCATCACAAGTGACATCTGATATCCCCAGTCAATAGTCAGTGGGTTCCTCAGACGCATCCCTCAATTTGCATGGTCCTGGAGCAATCCCCTGTCCTCCCATTGCCTCTGTCCTATGCTGTTCCCTCCCCTACAGAAGTATCTTATGCTGTGGGTTCAGCTCCACTATTCAGTGGGGACGATCAAATAGAGGACAGTCAGCAGCTGCTGCCCGGCCAAGAAGTGGAGGAGACATCCACTGCTTCCTCCGCTAGGCGGGCAAGTAGTGATGAGGAGAGTGATGTGGGAGGCGGTGTTTCCAGCATTCAGAGTCCTGAAGCAGACACTGTTGAGGATCCTGAGGAGGACATCAGTGACGTGCAGACACTTGTTGATGATGATGAAGTGACTATATGGTCTCCTCATGCTGCTTGTACATTACTTTAACATTTTTAAGGTAGCACTAGTTACCATAAAACTTCAATATAAAATTGAAAATTCATCTTTTAAGCTTTGGGATTGTGAAGCCCTATCGTCTCCTCATTCTGTCGCCAACTACAGGCTGTGTCATTCAGCCACTATATGGTCTGCTCTTGCTGACTCCAAATCTAGGCTGCGTCATTTAGCCACTATATGGTCTCCTCATGCTAGTGCCAACTATAGGCTGTGTCATTCAACCACTATATGGTCTCCTCATGCTGTTTGTACATTACTTAAAATGTTTTAAGGTTGCACTAAATACCATAAATCTTCAATTTAAATTTGAAAATTCATCTTTAAATCTTAGGGATTATGAGGCCCTATGGTCTCCTCATGCTGCCGCCAACTCCAGACTGTGTCATTCAGCCACTATATGGTCTATTCTTGCTGCCACCAATTCCAGGCTGTGTCATTCTGCCAGATCATGGTCTCCTCATGCTGATTCCACCTCTAGGCTATTTCATTATGCCGCCATGTGACATGTCACTCCTTGTTTGATTTGGTCTTTTATAACTACACATTTTAAAAATTTAAATTTCAAAAAATCGATAGAGCGATAACAATGAACCATAACTGATTAAATGAAACATTCACACTTTCACAGTCAAGGGGAGCTGAGAGGCAGGGGCTGGAACAGGTGGTATTTCACCTGGTGGAGGACTGCCAGCTTGGTTTTTAACCCCTTAAGGACCCAGCCTATTTTCACCTTAAGGACCCAAGCATTTTTGCACATCTGACAAATTATTATTAGTATTATTAAAGCATTAATAACCCTGGGATGCTTTTCACTATGATTCCAAGATTCTTATATCTATATTTTTTTTTTGTGACATATTCTACTTTATGGTAGTGGTAAACTTTTGTCGATACTTGCATAATTTCATGGTGATAAGTTATTTAACTTAACATAAGGAAAATTGACATCCTAAAAAATTATATATTGATTCACATATTCAATATGTCTACTTTATGTTTGCATCATACAGTTGACATGTTTTTACTTTTGGAAGACATCAGAGGGCTTCAAAGTTCAGCAGCAATTTTCCAAATTTTTTTTTTTACAAAATTTTCAAAATCTGAGTTTTTCAGGGACCAGTTCAGTTTTGAAGTGGATTTGAAGGGCCTTCATATTAGAAATACTCTATAATGGACCCAATTATACAAACTGCACCCTCAAAGTATTCAAAATTACATTCAGAAAGTGTGTTAACCCTTTCGGTGTTTCACAGGAAGAGCAGAAAAGTGAATGTTCTTGTAGACCCAGTTTTTAAATTTTTACAAGGGGTAAAAGGAGATAAATGGAGAGAGAATTTGGTTGGAATAGAAGGATAGGGGATAAGATGTCTGATTGCAGGGGTCCCCGTGAACACCCTGCTGCACTCAGCTTTCGTTTAGAGCTTTGGGTGCAGCGCAGGAGGCTCATGATGTTATGGCTGCACCCTGCTCATGACGTCACGGCCACGCTCCCTCAATGCAAGTTATAGACTTGCATTGAGGGGGTGTATCCGTGATGTCATGTGCGGGGCATGTCACAAGCCTCTGCCCCGCATCCCCAGTCATCCAGCAGAGAACGAAGTTTGCTCCATGCAACGGATGTCTGGGGTGCTGCAGACGAGATCACGGGGGTCCCCAGTGGCTGGACCCCCGCAATCAGACATCTTATTCCTTATCCTTTGGATAGGAGATAAGATGTCTAGGGGCAGAGTACACCTTTAAGGAGGTGGATTTTGCTAAACGTGACTGACAGGTATTCCTTATGTTTGTATAGAAAGGCCAACATCTCCCACTTCCTGTAATTCTTTGATTTCTCTGAAACCCATAGAGTTTTCAGATTAAACCATGATGCATTGTAATGAGGGTGCTCCTGACCTGTTGTAGCAACTCGAGACAAACCAATATTGTATTACAATTGTGTCAGTAAGAAGCCTTTCTTCATTTTAATAGTTGACATATTATAGTCCTGCCGAAAAAAATCTATAGTCAGTTGCAACCTTCCGTTGGCATCAGCCATTCACTAGAAGTTTCCGTGTGCCTGGCAGTGATCAGCTGTACTTAGGGTCATCTTTAATATATAGAAAGGGGGTTGTCTTAATAAGATAACCCATTTAAATTGCAACACCTTTAAGATGAATAACTTTGTTTCCCATTGATGAATTATTTAAGATGATAAATTATTCTGTAAGAATAAGGGGATAACAATATTTCCTTGGCTTTGATGCATAAAAAGCAAAAGCCAGGTCTAGGCCTGGAAACCTAAGGAACACAGACGAGTTGTGAATATATAAATTTAGGGTTTTATAGAATTTTTTTTCTACCACCTTGTTTGCCATTGATAGGTTCTGAAAGATACAGTATCTATGAAGTGAAAGAAGCAGCAGCATACATAGGAGACTCACGTATTCTACAGGGGTCCACAGGCCATGTAAATACTCAACTTATTAAATATTAACCAAACACCTTTGTACACTACATTTCTACCTAAAGCTTTCAGTTGCATGCATAAGGCAGAAACCAATACTGAACAGTTCATAAATTCATGTTTGAACGCCTGTTAAATAAAGCCAACCATCCAGCAGCTGACATTTTGCCATATTTAAAATTGTTGATTTTCCAAGCTATGAAACTGCTGATTTATTTATGCTAGCAAATATATAAAACCTACTAGCACAAAAATCACACATTTTGGAATTTGTGGATTGATATTCATAAAGAAGAAAAATGTTTAATAGAACATCCACATCTCTGTTCAGTTCAGTGTAGTTTTTTCACGGGTTGCTGAGGTAAAACAAATATTACCTTTCTGATGGTGCTTAATACCAGTCACTCCTTTTAGACCCCTTAAATATTCAACTCAACGCACAAACCAACACAGTCAATACTTTTATTCAAGCATAAGTCATTGAATAAACTTATGGCCTTCACTTAAATGTAAAGTTATAGCTGGGCTAACACCATCTGTCTTCTCTACAATCACTTTTAATCGTTTTGTTATAGGACACGTTTCCTTATTGTTTCATTAATATATATATTTTTTAAATAAATATATATTAATAGATACATTTATGTACAAATTTAACAAAAAAATCCCAGCAGACTTTTAAAGTAATCTGTAATTTTATTAAATATATAGTGCACACTGCATCGATTTGGCAAGCCAATGTTTCTTTTTTTTTGTGCTTTTGGAAATTGTTTTAAGACACACTTCACTGGTAGATTTTTTTAATGCTTTAAAAAAAAAAAAAAAAAAAAAAAAACGCAATAAGTGTCCTTTTTTGGAGGTAGCTGCCTGTCGGAGTTATCTGAAAAAGCAATGGCTTCATTCAAAGCTGTTGAAAAAAGATCCCTTTTTTGGGAGTAGCAACATGCTTTGCACTGGGAAAGTGAAGACAAAGTGGGTTTTTACAAGCCATTAAACGGGTATTCTGGGCAAAAAAATGTTTATCCCCTATCCAAAGGATAGGGGATAAGATGTCTGATCGTGGGTGACCCGCTGCTGAGAACCCCCGCAACCTCCCTGTAGCACCCGCATTCTATGCAGGGACTGCGTCTCTAGTTTCGGAAACCTCTGGGTTTCCGGGACTGGGGACGTGATGTTACACCACGCCCCCTCCATTCATGTCTACGGGAGGGGGCATGACAGCTGCCACGCCCCATCCCATAGACATGAATGGAGGGGGCGTGGCGTGACATCACGTCCCCAGTCCCGGAAACCTGGAGGTTTCCGAAACTGAAGATTCAGCACCTAGAATGAGGGTGCTGCAGGGAGATTGCGGGGGGCCTGCTGCTGAGACACCTTATCCCCTATCTTTTGGATAGGGGATAACATATTTTTGCCCGGAATAACCCTTTAAAAACATCTTGTGTTGGGGAATAGCAATAAGACTAGCACTCTAGGAAATGCACAAAATTGACACAAAACCCTCTATGAATAATTTTTATAACAATTAGTATACCACAAACAAAAACTGGCACACTTGACTATGAGAATAAATAGACTGTGCCTAATCCCCCTATGAACTGCTTTTCACAACAATTAGTTCACCACAAAAAACTGACACACTTCATTGCAATGTAACAGATTTTGCACGGACAGAACAAATACAAAACACTATCTGCAGAACTGTTTTAAGGACAACCTGGTCCTACCCTTTATCTGTGCGGTTCACTGGCATCTCAATATCCCTTACAGAGGTCTTCTCATAATATTTGCTACCGTATATACTCGAGTATAAGCCGACCCGAGTATAAGCCGAGACCCCCTAATTTCAACCCAAAATCCCAGGAAAAGTTATTGACTCGAGTATAAGCCTAGGGTGGGAAATACATCATCCCCCCCTGTCATCATCCAGACCCGTCATTAACATCCTCATCATCATCACCGCCTGTCATCATCCAGACCCTCATCATCATCACCTGTCATCATCCCACACATCCCCCCTTCATCATCCCCTTGTCATCATCCCCACCCCCCTTCATCATCCCCTTGTCATCATCCCCACCCCCCTTCATCATCCCCTTGTCATCATCCCACACCCCCCCCTTCATCATCCCCTTGTAATCATCCCACACACCCCCCTTCATCATCCCCTTGTCATCATCCCCACCCCCCTTCATCATCCCACACCCCCCCTTCATCATCCCCTTGTCATCATCCCCACCGCCCTTCATCATCCCACACCCCCCTTCATCATCCTCTTGTCATCATCCCACACCCCCCCTTCATCATCCTCTTCTCATCATCCGCCCTCAGTGGTCTTCAACCTGCGGACCTCCAGAGGTTTCAAAACTACAACTCCCAGCAAGCCCGGGCAGCCATCGGCTGTCCGGGCTTGCTGGGAGTTGTAGTTTTGAAACCTCCGGAGGTCCGGAGGTTGAAGACCACTGCGGCCTTCGACATCATCCAGCCCCCTCTCACCCCCTTTAGTTATGTACAGTACGCACCTCCGCTCGGCGCTGGTCCGGTGCTGCAGGGCTGTCTGGTGAGGAGGTGGTCCGGTGGGATAGTGGTTCCGGGCTGCTATCTTCACCGGGGGCGCCTCTTCTCCGCGCTTCCGGCCCGGAATAGAGGCGTTGCCTTGACAATGACGCAGAAGTACGTTGGCAATGAACGTACCTCTGCGTCGTTGTCAAGGCAACGTGACTATTCTGGGGCCGGGCCCGAAGCGCTTAGAAGAGGCCTCCCCGGTGAAGATAGCAGCCCGGAACCACTATCCCACCGGACGACCTACTCTCCGGACAGTCCTGCAGCACCGGACCAGCGCCGAGCGGAGGTGAGTACTGTACAGAACTAAAGGGGGGTGAGAGGGGGCTGGATGATGTCGAAGGCCGCAGTGGTCTTCAACCTGCGGACCTCCGGAGGTTTCAAAACTACAACTCCCAGCAAGCCCGGACAGCCGATGGCTGCCCGGGCTTGCTGGGAGTTGTAGTTTTGAAACCTCTGGAGGTCCGCAGGTTGAAGACCACTGCGGGTGGAGAGTTCACTCGAGTATAAGCCGAGGGGGGTGTTTTCAGCACGAAAAATCGTGCTGAAAAACTCGGCTTATACTCGAGTATATACGGTATTTTTAAGATGGCTTCTGAAGCTATGTGCAAAGTCTTATAAATTGTGAAATGATCCCTAGCTTGTGTGCTGATTGGCTGTGAGAGCTGTTTGTAAGGCATTATGGGCTTCATTGAGGTCATGTGATCCTTCCTCCTCCTTTGTGCCAGAGGTTTGCATTTTCTAATACACTTTTAATAAAGTTCTTACCAAACCTATAGTTATTTGGAGCATTCTAAACTTGGATTTACAATGCTTAGAGCATGCGAATATATATATATATATATATATATATATATATATATATATATATATACACACACATATATAAATATACTATTCTATATATACTATTTAATTCCTTTTGTCTTTACATAGTTCTGTGGCACAAACAGAAGGCAAAGAGGCTGCAGACTGTGTCCTGCGGGTGGAACAGCATTTATGTCCCAATTCGGACCCACTACGGGGGAGCATATTTATGATTGGTTAGTAATGGCCTAAAATGATCTACTGGAAACTGGAAACAGTCTGAAGGAGATTCAGTCACAAGTGCAAAATTCACAGGGCTAAAACATTTACAGTTGTCACCCAATGTATTCCTGGATTGATGCTATGTAATAAATTCTGCTTGACATTGCATTAATCAGAAAACCTACAAGTCGGCAGCCGCATTAGAAATTGTGACTACATATGAGGACGTAGAATACGAGATTCTTTCTATATTAATAACGTTTTCTATTAATGTTTAAACCAATATTGATAACATATGTATTCCACATCATAATGTTGAACAAATACTTTAGCTTTTTAAGTTACATTACTTTATTGCTTCTTTAAACAAAGGCTACAGACATTTATTAGAAAATACCTACATTTTAGAAAAGGATTTGGGTTGCTGTCAGTCATACCTGTAATAAACAGTGCCAGCATCTATCACCTTTATAAACTGCACATGTAATCCAGTTAATATATCTGGGAAATGACATTTTATTTGGCGGTTGGGGTGAGCAAAAATACACGCTTAGTAAGGCTAACCGAATAAAAGTGCAGGGCGGATTATATAGAAATACCTCTTCTGTATTCTTCCATCCTGCAGCAAATAATGGGGTTTTCCCATATAAATTATCTTTAACCCCTTCACGATCCCTCAAATTTTGAATTGTGTCCTACATTTTCTTCCTCCTCACCTTCTAAGATCCATAACTTTATTTTTTAAGTTTATTAGAGCTTTTGAGAGACTATTTATACTTTTTATATGTGCAGTTTATGTATTAGGAAGCCAGAAAAAACTTGAAAAAATGCTAAATTGAAAAAATGGAATTGTGCAATTTTGTATGGCAATATTTTTTTCAGACTTTCTATGATAAAATGATATGATAAAACTGACATGATACCTTTATGCTATGGATCAGTACAATTCCAATGATACCGTACTTGGATATTTTATGTTTTGTTCTATTGTGAAAAAAAAGAGAAAACTTGATTTGGCGTTTGGAATTTTTTAACCGTGCAGAATCAGGAATGCAATCATTTTGTACACATGTTCACTCTGGTGTGGTGCTGTGCGGTGTCCATTGCTGCCGCGGTGCCATATCTGTGGGAAGGTGCGGCCCAGGGACTGGTTTGATTGGCATTGGGGCTGCTCTGCCAGTGGGGTGTTCCCCCTGTGGGCACTGGTGTTGCGGCGGTGGTGGTCGCTACTCAGTGCTGCGCCATTTTATGCTAGGCACGTTAGGGACCCTCTACTTTCAGGTGGCCGTGATGTGTCTAGCGGGCTTGCACTACATGACCATAAAATACACTAACGATCTGTTAGTTTAATAAATGTTGCTGAGAAGCATTAGATCGTTGTGCATGTTGTGGATGTGTGACCATGTCTGTTTTTTTCTCTACTTGAATTCACATTGTGTTTCTTTTTTTTTACTTGGTCAGCGCCCTGCCCCACCCCCTCAGCCGAGGCATATATAAATTGGAAGGATGCTGCATAGGGCCACCCAATCCCCTGGCATTAGCACATGGATACATTTGTATTCCCAACAGAGCCTACCTCTGCTCTACGTGTCAGTGACCCATGATGTTGGACCACTAGAACTGCATGGGGATACCGGGGGATTGGGGAGATTAATTCTTTATCATATCATTCTATAAAAGGCAATTTTTTAGATTGTACACACCCCAATTGTTTTCTGGGTGTTTATCTGCTTTCTGTGATATTACTTTTTTTTTTTATATTAGGACATATGGATGTTTTAGATGAGTTCACTGCTTGGTCCCGAAAAAGTGAATTAGTCAAACATAGGTTGGGATGCACCACATCATGGTTAGTATATTCTGGCTTTTTTTCTTTTTATTTTTTAGTATCAATGCTTTGATACATTTGCAGTTTAGTATTGTATATTTGTATATTTATTATGTAAGGCTCTACCTGTTCTAATATCATGGATATGCACTTGCTCTTTAAAAAGAAATCAATGTAGATCCTGTATTAGCACTAATATATATTTATTTTTGGGGCCACCTCAATATGGTAGCTTGTATGTAGTAATATTTGTACATAGATTGCTATTATATGCTTATACAGCTATTATTCTTATTCAGTATACATGACCTCGTGTCTGCTGTTTAGAAATTCTGCTACTCTGCTACCAGTAGAAAAAATTGCAACAGCATTAACACTTTTGTGTGCATCCCCTAAACCAAATCTAAATCCAGAGGGATGTTTGCAGTACTCCTGCACTTTGAGCATTGCTTTCATAAAAGACACAATAGACTAATAATGAATAGACTGATATCATTTTATTCTGGAGGAAAAGGACTTTACCTAGGTTTGCACCTCAGTAAATGTCATTAATTTGACTCCCTGTGAGACATATGTGGACCAAAAATGTTAAATTGGGAACAAATGACCAGCTTAGTATAACAATCTTTAACATAAAATGTTTTTAAAGTGTACCTGTCATTTTTTTTTAAACTTACATAGTTTTGTTAGATGAACACTTTAAAGTGGTGACAAGGGAAGATTTGTTCTATCCTTGCTGTTATTGACCTTTGAGAGTCCTCTCCATGGTGCACAGCTATTTTAATTCTCTCCATTTTGGGGGGTATTACCATGCTGAGCTTTTTGTCAATAGCACACACACAGTCTGGTGTTGTACATTGCTGTGTCTGACTTGGTAACAAAGGCTGGGTTCACATATGTGCGGTGTCCGGCACAGTTTCCTTCCAGCGTGCACTGGAGGGAAACTGATGCTAGAACTGAACCCAATCATCTGAATGGGACTGTTCACATCATCCAACTGGGTTTTTTAGGGAAAAACATTGCGGCCAGAGGTTAGCAGGGATTCAATGGGGAAATTTGGCAGTTTTTCCAAATCGCAGCAATGCTGAGACTCTGGCGTTTATAAAGCAAAAACGCCATAGTTTCAGCATCCTTGGAGAGAAGGAAGGATGCATAGCATCCCTACTTCTCTCCGCAGCCATACAGTATTTTCCTGCGCTGGAAAATGTCCCTGCACAGATTGGGACTTCAGCTGTTCTGCGGCTACAGAGCCGGGAGAACAGCTGATGCTGAGCAGTAAATGCACATTGTATATCTACTGCCCAGCAAGAACTTAAAGTGAGCCTGCAATGGGTATACAGTATTCACATTGCTGGCTCACTTAAAGGGGAACTCCGGTGGGAAAAAAATGCCCAGCATGCCCAGACAGCCAAAGGCTGGGAGTTGTAGTTTAGCTACAGCTGGAGTCTCCCTGTCTGGGAAGACACTGGCAGAAGGGTCTATTCACATTATACAAAATGTACAATCTGAACAGAGCCTCACACCCTTACCAGCCTGGCTCCCATCTGTAACTCCTAATGATGTCATCACTAGGGGGTGGAGCTACACGGACCCGGCAGGGACTGGGAGCGGGAGAGGTAAGTAAACCTTGTGTTTAGTGTTGCTCGCGAATATTCGCAATGCAAATTTTATTCACGAATATCGCATATTCGTGAATTCGCGAATATAGCACTATACATTCGTAATTACGAATATTGTTTATTTATTTTTTTTTCACAGTACTCATCACAGTGACCACCCCTCTCTGCTTCCAGCTTGTGTGGTGTAAAGAAGGCTCTAATACTACTGTATGAGACTGGTGTGCGAATTTTTGCTTATGCTAATTTTGGCTTATGCAAATTTTCGCATATGCGTATTTTCGCATATGCGAAAATAAAACGCGAATATTACGAATATGCAAATGTAGCGAATATATGATGAATATTCGTCCATATATTCGCAAAATATCGCAAATTCGAATATGGCCTATGTCGCTCAACACTACTTGTGTTATTTATACAGTATACAGTATATAGATAGCTGTATATCCTGTATACCGCCTGAAGGGGCAATAGGAGCAGGGAGTCCTGTCAGTCTGGTGACGGTATTCCAGGCTCCACAGGTTCACTATGCACCTAAAATACGGCAGGGGGAGGTGATTAGTGATGCTATACATTACTCCTCATCTCCTTACACTCTGTGGACCAGGCGCTCAGCATCCGAGTGGTACTCTGAAGGCAGTGAGAAAACTGCCACATGGGTACAAATTTGGCTGTTTTCACACACCTGAAAAAACGCCAGAAAAACTGTCAAAATGCAGGAAATAGCTGTGGCAATTTTTCTGGCGTTTTTGCTGGCGTTTTTTTTAGTTTTAAAAAGTGGAAGTTTTAAAAAGTGGAAACAGCCTTAAATGGCCACTATCGCCAAAAATATATTTTTAAAAACAATAGAGCCATAAAAAATTAGTATATCTCTTTTATTATTTCATTATTTTTTTTCCCACAGTTTCCCTTAGAAAACTGATCCTATAGGAGTGGCCACTAGAGGTCCTCATAAAATGTCCTCATAAACTGTGGCAACAGCAGCATCTCTGTCGGAATACAGGAAGTGAGGGGGAGGCTTTACAGCCTGTATGCGCTCCTTGTGTGAAGATCTCCAAACAGAAAAAGCAGGCAGTGTGTAAGCTGCTGTGATTGGCTGAGAGGAGGCCACACCCCTCACATCCCCTCTGCAGCTCAGTGAGAAAAGGAGAATGAGAGTGCAGAGCTCTGTCCATAGCATATAGGAGAAGAAGGAACAAGTGTGACAGCATGTTCTACCGCATACAGCAATATTGTACACCAGTAGTAAGGAGAGGTGGAGGAGGTTTGTTACAGTGTGCCAGCCCAGTAGTGAAGAGATTACATAAGGAGGAGGTTTGTTACAGTGTGTCACCCCAGTAGTATGGAGATTACATGAGGAGGGAGTTTGTTACAGTGTGTCACTCTAGTAGTATGGAGATTACATGAGGAGGAGGTTTGTTACAGTGTGTCACCCCAGTAGTAGGGATATTACATGAGAAGGAGGTTTGTTACAGTGTATCACCCTAGTAGGAATGAAATGACATGAGGAGTAGTTTGTGACAATGTGTATTCCAGTAGTAAGGAGATTACATGAGTAAAGGGTTTGTTACAGCGTGTCACTCTATTATCAAGAAGATTACATAAGGAGGAGGTTTGTTACAGTGTGTACTCCAGTAGTAAGGAGATTACATGAGGAGGAGGAGGTTTGTTACAGTGTGTCACCCCAGTAGTAAGCTTGGGAAAGCTGGATAACATATATGTTGACAGCCATATTGCTTGTCATTTAGCTTTACTACATAGTAGAGGCCTGCATTGGGATTGGAATACTGCAGGACCCAACCCAAAATGTGTGGGCGGTCTGAAGGCTGCTGTGGGCGGTCAGACGCAAATCCTGCAAAATCTGGCACCACCATGGCAGCCTAAATATAAGTCTGACTCAGTGATTATCTCACAGTGCTCCTCCCAGTCCTGTCTGCTCCCCCCGCACCACCATTTTGTGGCACGCTCAGCCTGCCCTGGAGGATTGTCTACTCTGTACTTCATCTCCTCCCGCCGGCCTGGTAGGTCAGAGCTGCCACCAATGTTACTTACAATTCACACACACAGTGCGCTGTGCTGCAGCCCCAGCTGGCTGTGCATTGCTATTCACATGGGGGTAAGTGCACTGCAGAGAATTGCATTCAAGAGTCTTCTACAGACCCTAGGGTGCAATGCTCTGCAGTCTGCACATACCTCCCATTTGCATAGCAATGTGTGTTTGTACATTCCTATACAGGTGGGGGTATGTGCAGAGTATTGCATTGGTCAGTATCTGTACATACACTAGTGTGCAATGCTCTGCACATACCCCCCATGTATAACAGTGTGTGTACTACACGCTGTTATACATGGGGAGTATGTGCAGAGCATTGCACCCTAGTATCTGTACATTCCTATGTTAGTGGACGGGATTGGACAAAAAAAATCATCGGGAGTGGAATTGAAAAACCAGTCCCATGCAGGGCTCTGCTACATAGTGTATAAGGAGAACAGCAGGCAAAGTCCAACAATCCTTCTTCCTCTCTGTGTAACTTGTGCAGCATAAAACCAGAGAGGAAAGAGTTACAGAGCAGAGTGCAATGATTGGCTGACAGCTCAGTGACACACAGTGAGGGAGGAAGTTTAGTCATGTACATTAACCCCTTAAGGACCAGGGGTTTTTCAGTTTTTGCACTTTTTTCCTCCTTACCTTTAAAAAATCATAACTCTTTCAATTTTGCACCTAAAAATCCATATGATGGCTTATGTTTTGCACCACCAATTCTACTTTGTAATGACATCAGTCATTTTACCCAAAAATCTACAACAAAATGAAAAAAAAAATCATTGTGCGACAAAATTTAAGAAAAAACACCATTTTGTAATTTTTGGGTGCTTACATTTCTACGCAGTACATTTTTCAGTACAAATTACACCTTCTCTTTATTCTGTAGGTCCATACAATTAAAATGATACCCTACTTATATAGGTTTGATTTTGTCGAACTTCTAGAAAAAATCATAACTACATGCAGGAAAATGTATACGTTTAAAATTGTCATCTTCTGACCCCTATAACTTTTTTATTTTTCTGCCTATGTGGCGTTATGGGGGCTCATTTTTTGCGCCGTTGGTACCATTTTTGTATTGATCAGACTTTTTGATCACTTTTTAATCATTTTTTCATTATGTAAAAAGTGACCAAAAATACATAATTTTGGACTTTGGAATTTTTTTGCGCATACGCCATTGACCGTGTGGATTAATTAATGATACATTTTTAAAATTAGGACATTTGCGCATGTAGTGATACCCCATATGTTTATTTTTATTTACACTGGTTTTTTTTTAAATGGGATAAGGGGGGTGATTCTAACTTTTATTAGTAAAGGGGTTAAATGATCTTTATTAACTTTTAAAAAAAAATTTTTTTTTGCAATGTTATATCTCCCAATGGGTGGCTATAACACTGAACACACTGATCGATGAGTCTGCTGCTTGACTGCTCATGCCTGGATCTCAGACAATGAGCAGACGATCGGACACCAGGAGGCAGGTAAGGGGACCCTCCTGCTGTCCTCCAGCTGTTCGGGATGCAGCAATTTCACTGTGGCAATCCCGAACAGCCCCTTGAGCTTGACGGGGGTAGTTTCCTTTCACTTTAGATGCAATCAACTTTGAACGCTGCGTCTAAAGGGTTAATAGCACGCGGCACCGCAATCAGTGCTGCACGCTATTAGCCACTGGTCCCGGCCATTGTTAGAGGCCAGGCCACGCCGTGGCCCCGCATTATAGAACGGGAACGGACTCAGGGCATACAGGTACGCCCTTGGTCCTTAAGGGGTTAAGGAAAAAAAAAGACACGAGGGACCCGCCCCCTGCCTGAGAGATGATTGAAATTCAGTGTGATTTTTAAAGAAATACAGAGGCTAGAAAAAAAAAAAATTCTGGGACATGACAGGTACGCTTTAAGCTTTATTTACCTTTCTGGATCATTTTCAGCGGGCAGACTGGATTAGCTTACAGCCACTCAACCATGCTTTTTCAGTCTTGCTCCCTCTTCTGCCCATAAAATATCACTGTAAACAAATATTTTTTAGTGAATCAAAAGAGGCAAATCACAGAAAAAAACACTAAGACTCAACTTTTTATGAATCGCTTAAAAAGGATCCAAAACAGGTCCTAAACCATCAACAAAACACAACATATACAAAAAAAATGATAAAGAATGCTTGTTCTGTAACTCACGCCCAGCACCCCCAATCAGGGTCTAGGCCAAGAACATGAAAAAAGCATGGATAAAAATTAACAGCAAAATACACTTGCTATTCCAGTCTAGATGACAAAAAATTATAATGCAGACAGAAAGTATTAATTATAATCACCTAACTAGAGGTGGGGTATAGGTAAGTGTAAGAGAGGGCAGGGGACTAATGGGAGTGATATGCCAACATGATGTGGTTGGCTACTACCTCACATTCACCCTAGCTCACCCTTACTCTAAACCTACTCCTAGGCGGAGTTAACGCCCTGAGGGGCGACCCTGCTCCGGAACCTAGTTCTACTCAGTTCCTATACACCCTACAGTAAGGGATGAATGGGAATTGAGGCTCTCTATCTCACTGGGGTACCCTGAGTGACTGTTTGGATAGGGAAAGATAATCCTGATCTAAAGACAAATAGAAACAGTATTTAACAAGAGTATAACAGTGAGGACCCCCACTATGTAGGGAAATCCGCTATGTAATACAGAAAGGGTAATCTGTACTTATAAAGGTAAACCTGATACAGCGTGCAAAGAATTGCCCAAATCAATACTCTAAGATGGCAGTTGAGTATAACCCTTAATCACAATATGATGATGACTAGATATAAGGGTGATATTTTTGTATGTAGATGATATTATCACCCCACAGCAAGAAACATATCCACACTAGTTCTGCAATCCAGAAATATAGCAGAGATGCTGAATCTAACAAAAACATAATTTATAGTACAGCGGGTTCAACCTCAACTATGGGTGACTATAAAAACATGAATGATACTTATCAGTCTATTTGACCGGTATGCTAAAAAAGACTTTAAGGTGTCCCAAGGCGTTTTGTGCCCCCCTGTTCATCAGGGGACGGTCGGGGGGCTTGATGGAGATAGAGGACAATTCTTCTGATGGCCAGATGGGGAGCAGGATGGATGAAAGATAGCTGCTGGTGGCCATGCAGAAGGCCTCTTCTGCACATAACAGATGCTAAACCTCATCCTCCCTTCCTGTGCTTTGTCGCAGTTAGTAAGGACAAAAATCCCTTGACAACAAGTAATGGACAACAAATTTAAAAGTCATCTAGTGGCCAAGATTTTAGGTATGTAGGGGTGAGGAAACATTTTTCGAAAATTAAGTGTTATAAATCCCATAGGCTATCAAATGGAGGGACGTTGTTTGAAACAACAGTATCCATTTGATCTTCAAATTTGGCAGGCTCAGAGAAGACAAGAAACTATTAGTTTTTGTGGGATGGACCTGCAGATACATTTTGTATAATTTGTATAATTGAGAATAATAGTCCTTCTGGTGCTGTGATGTTTTTCCAGCAAAGGATCAAATTTAACATATAAAGAAGACATAAAAAAAAAATATGTCTGTCTCTATAGTTCTTACGATACAGGCTTTGCGAATGTGAAATATGTATTATGAACTGAGGGAATATTTCAGTTTGTTCCTTGTAGGTGCATAGAAGGATATTGTTCTTGTTTTATTTCAATTTTATTTTATTAATTGATAGTCTATGCAACATGCAGAAATGTCAATATTTCAAATAAGTTCTCAGTAAATAATTAAAATAATGAATCAGTTTAAGTACAATATTAAACAATGGGGTGCCAGTGTTTCAGTGGTTCTCAATCTAGAAATAGTGTAAGTAATGTTAGTAAGGGGTCATCCTTTCTGCATACATTTTTATATATGACTTTCTGCTTCTTCTCGGGTGTTTCTGCCATTATATGAACAGTCCAGAATTTATTTGGTGTAAGGGCCAGATTAAAACTAATGTCAAGCTTCTAAATGTCCTTGTTTTGAAAACTTTTTATATTTTTAAAATTTTTAAGGTAGCCTAGTCTATGCATGCATGGGCTATCTTTCGTACATGATAAGGCCACGGACTACTGATGGTATTTAGAAAAATTGACAATTTATATAGGCCAAATGATTCTTATCTGCCATCACATTCTATGTTTCCTAGAATAAATAATAATAAAACATGCTTTTAATGCACACGCTAATCATAGTCTTACATTTATGCTGCATATATACAATATCTCACGTAGGAACACCCCTTACATTTTTGTAAATCTTTTATTATATCTTTTTATGTGACAACACTAAGTGTGCACAGCCTGATTAACAATGTTTAATGTTGTTGTCCCCTCAAAATAACTCAAAACACAATCATTAACCTTGGCAGCAAAAGAGGAAATTGGGCAATTTTCCCTCCGTGATGTCATGTGACGTATTAGTGTTACAAGGTCTCAGGTGAGAATGGGGAGCATGTGTCTTAAACTTGGAGTCATCACTCTTACACTCTCTAATACTGGTCACTGGAAGTTTAACATAAACCTCATGGCAAAAAAAAAAAAAACTCTCTGGGGATCTGGAAAAAAAAAAAGAAGAAAAGAACCTAGGCTAAAATAAGATATAGATGGGAAATAGACATATGAGTGTTGCCAGCATTACTGAAAAGGTTGAAGGGGTAGGGGGTCATTCTGTCAGAGCTCAGACCGTCAGTGTTCATATACTGCACACTGCATTAAATTTGTCTGCAAGGCTGTGGTCCCAGATGGATGCCTCTCCTAAAGATGATGCACAAGCAAGGCTACAAACTGTTTGCTGAAGAAAGCAGACTAAGGACATTGATTACTGTGGTTTGTGGTCTGATTGGCCATGATAAACTTATTTGGTTCAGATGGAGTCAAGCATGTGTGGCAGCAACCAGGGCAGGAGTACAAACATAAGTATGCCTTGTCTACAGTCAAGCATGGTTGTGAAAGTGTCATGGTCTGGGGATGCATGAGTGCTACTGGAGCTGGGGAACTACAGTTCATTGATAGAACCATGATTACCAATATGTACTGTGACATATTGAAGCAGAGCTTGATCCCCTCTCTTCAGAAACTGGGCCTCAGGGCAGTATTTCAACATGGCAATGAACCAAACACACCTCCAAGATAGCCTCTGCCTTGCAAAAGAAGCTGAGTGTAAAGGTGATGGAATAGACCAGCGTGTCTACAGAGCTAATCCCTATTGAGCATCTGTGGGGCATCCTCAAACGGAAGGCAGGGAAGCGCAAAGTCTCTAACAACCATCAGCTCCATGATGTTGTTTGTTATGGAGGAGTGGAAGAGGACTTTAGTGACAACCTGTGAAGCTTCGGGGAACTCTATGCTCAAGTGACTCAAGGCAGTGGCGGGAAATAATGGTGGCCGCACAAAATATTGATACTTGGGACCCAATTTGAACATTTCCACTTAAAGGTGTACTCAATTTAGTTGCCAAAGTTTAGACATTAATGGCAGTGTGTTGAGTTATTTTGAGGGGACACAACATTACACACTGTTATACAGGCTGTGCACTCACTACGTCATTTCTTCAGTGTTGTCACATAAAAACAGATCAAAACATATTTACAAAAATATGAGGGGTGTACTTACTCATGTGAGATTATATATATATATATATATATATATATATATATATATATATAACGCTTAAATGTAAATCTACACATTTCTGTAGCCAAGGGGTTAAAGAAGGTACAAGTACAAATTAGGGACATAATGGCTATTAATATATCTCATCTAGACAACCAATTTGCATTAAACGCAAAGTAAGATATGTGTTCTGACAGTACGCATGCCAACGCAGTTCACAGTGCATGCAGAGGTGATAGTACCATGCCTTTCCAATATATCACTTAACTGGCTTGTTGTAGCAGGGAAAAAAATGAATGAATTATTAGTTGTAAAAGATTTTTCCTTTAAAAAATTTCACTGGCTGCAAAATGGTTAATGAAGTTTTACGTTCCTGCAAACATCTGAGCGGGCGCATTAATTAGCTAAAGTGTGTTAGAGTCGCTGTTTTGCATATAAACAAATATGGACATGTGCAGCTTGGATGATTTAATACAGGGCGAAAGAAGTAGCTTCTTGTAAATTCACTTAATAGGAAAAATTAATACCCTTCTGCCTTATTCAGCATGTTGTTAAAAAGGTCATATTCTTGTCAGTCATATTTCATTGCAGCAATGTTAACCCTTTCACTGAGACTGGAGTTATTTGCAGATAGTAAATGTTTTAAACATAGTTTTTTTTGTATTGTATGTGATAAAAAAACCCAAAAAAAACATTACATTAAGGTGTACTGTAAGATTAAAGGGGTTTTACCTTAGAAAAGGCTATCAATATTTGATCGATGGGGGTTTGACTATATCAGGTGTGAAAATGTGAGTTGTGCTATCTGAACTATTTTCCTAAGGATTGGCCAAATATAATTAAAGTCCTGGCCAAACCCCCTTTAAGTCTTGAGCCAATCTTTCAAAAGTTTGGTTCAGCAGGCCCACTAAACTTTCCAAAAAAACAGGTTCTTCACAAATCGGAATTATGTCTCAAAACACATGTATAACACTGCCTCAGAGCTCTAAAACCCCGTATAACACTGATGCATAAAGTATCCTTGTTTGTTGGCAGATGCCTGTCGGTGTTAAAATGCACACTGAATATCATAAATCACAATGGTTTTTCTAAGCATTCCAAAAGTCCCGCTTTTTGGAAGTTGCACCAGGATTGGTGTATTTCTCAAAATATTAAAGGAGAAATAGCTTTTGTAAACATTGAAATTCTGAAAAAAATTATCCCTTATTTTGACATCTTTTTTAGTGTATGAGTAGGCCTTATTCATGCCGGGTAGGAATACCGGGTGTAAAAACCTTTGTCATCATGTGCTTCAACATGAGGATGATGCTGCTGCTCCTGCCTCTTGCAGGGGCAGCGCTAGCAGAAGGAGTAGAACATTTGACTCAGCGGGGAGCAGAGAGTGGACCCCAGTTAGCAGATGTTTGCTGTTAGAAAGTCATGGCAAAATGGCTGCGTAGATTGACCCTATGAAAATCCAATTTAGCCTCCTTCTTGGAAGGTGAAAAAAAAAATCCCTCATTCTGGCTTTATACCGATGGTCTAAGAGTGCGACTTCACTTAATGCACATAATACGCCTGTCAGTTTCAGCAGGTAGTGGTAGACTGGTTTTAATTTTAGCCAGCCTTCTGATGTCACTCCATGTGGCAATGCAGGGTCATAATTTCACTACTCTAGCCCTGGACATGCCTTACTTTCTGTTTAAAGAGTTCCAACAGGATTGGGGGCTCAAAATAGTGAAACCAATAGCTTTTGTAAATACTGAAAAGTTATTAAAAAAAATCAGAAATTCTCCTTGTTTGGGAGGTGCAATAGATTTCGTTGCTAGCAAGTAAAGAATACGCAATGACTTTTTCCAAGTATTTCAAAATTTCTGCCTCTTGGGTGTTTCAACACATGAAATAGCTTTATAATCCCTTTTTGGGGGTCATCGGTTGTGTATGTCTAGTGGACAGTAGTGTTGAGCGGCATAGGCCATATTCGAATTCGCGAATATGCGTGAATATATGGACGAATATTCGTCATATTAGCGAATATTCGCATATTCGTAATATTCTCGTTTTATTTTCGCACATGCGTATATTCGCGTATGCGAAAATTAACATATGCGAAAATTTGCATATACAAAAATGCGCATATACAAAAATTCGCACATGCAAATTTTCGCATATGCGAAAATTCGCACACCAGTCTCACACAGTAGTATTAGAGCCTTCTTTACACCACACAAGCTGGAAGCAGAGAGGGATGATCACTGTGATGTGTACTGTGAAAAAAAAGAAAAAGAAAAAAAAAGAAAAGAATATTCGTAATTACGAATATATAGCGCTATATTTGCGAATATTCGCGAATTCGCGAATATGCGATATTCGCAAATAAGATTCGAATTGCGAATATTCGCGATCAACACTAGTGGACAGCAGGTGGTGAAGGACTGGTGGTAGTTGTAGTCTCCTGCAGACAGCATGTGGTGGTGGACTAATTCTAGTTGTAGCCAGTGGACAGCAGGCAGTGATGGACAAGTGATACTTGTAGCAATGCCTTGTGATTACATAACGCTATAATTGCTAAACTTGGACCCTGGCTATGTCTTACTGTCTTTTTGCAGAGACAGCACTGTGCATAGTTTTATGTATCTGGAATCATATAAATGTTTTTTTTTTAATATGGCGGAATACACCACCACCTGACTGGGCCCCTCCCCTGGATGGCTCAGTTCTCAAGCTCACAGATGCAGCAGCATCGCCATCGCATACTTCTGGACTGATCTTACCAGCAGGCCTACGTCGGCTTTGCTCTTCATCGTTGACATCATCATCATCATCAAACTCCTCTTTATGTTTCCACCACTCCTCTCAGTATGAACTTCTGATGTCTGATGAGCTCCTTGCTCCCTTTCAGCACATCCACCATGATTCCTTACAGTGTCCAGACCATGCCTAATACCTCCAGTCCCAATACTGCTAAGCTTGACCACTGCTTCCACCTCCACTACCATTGCAGCACACTCCAAAGGATGACTGTCTTCACACAACTCCTCATTGTGGCTATCCTTCTGCTTAGTACTAGTGTTGGGAACCAAAGACAGAAATGATGGAACAGACTCTCTAGGACATTTTCACTGTGTAACTGTAAACGAGGAACCCACTAACACCTAGCTCAACGTTATATCGTCAGACTCTTGCTTCTCCATTTCCTGGTGTAAATAAACGCTAAATAAATGCCCCACCTGTGCGTTCTCACAATTTTAGTTTTTTTGTTTCCAGCTTCCAAACAGAAAAAAAGTGTAAGAACTGAAAATGTATGAGGTATGCGTAAACAAGTTATACTTATTAAAGTGTATTGGTTAACATAACAAAAAAACTACAAGGCAAAAAAAAAAAATGCGTTTCAAACTATATAGTCTTTAGTTATGGCACTGCCATGACTACTATTTGTGTTGTGACTTAGTATTAAGTTTTCTCTATACCTATCCCTAAAAGCATATGTCCTTTGATGTAGTTTTGCCAGTTTCAAGACATCACTTTTTTGACCATCGTATGATATAATTTAATAAAGATGGATATATTAGCCACATATTTTTTTGTGTGATTTCTATTGGAGTTGTTCGTAAAATACCTCTGTAATATAGGTTAACCCTGAGTGTCTATAGCTTCATGGTACATTCTGCTGTGTGCCGGTGCCCTTACAATTTTCTTCTAGGTAACTGGTTTTGCATCAAAAACTGAACTGTATGAATAAGGTTTTGGTTTGCAACATGGTTTAAAAAATGGCGAATGTAAAATATTTAATTGCTAATACTTAAGTGTTTTCATTGTTACCGGCCAAGGACAGATGTAGCAGTGCGTATATAAGATAGCACATGCTGTCCTCTAGGGATCGCTGCTATGAATTCTTTTCACTTGTTAATTATGAAGGAGATGTATCAAACGTATGGCTTTTATATGACAATTTATTTTTAACTTACTTTTGCTTACATGCAACTTATTTATCAAATAGTCACACAACCTTGATAAATAAATCACATGTAAGCAAAACCCAGGAAACCCGCTTACAAAAGCATTTTTTGTAAAGCAGAAAAGTTTTCCCTTATGTTAATAGCCAAAGTTCTTTATCTACACTTAATTACCAGTAGCATTGCTAGAGAGTGATGGGGAGGGGGGGGGGGGGCATAAAGCATTGGGTAACACCCTGTCTGGCCTGCCTGGCACTACATAGCTGCACTCCAACTATCCCGCAACAGCCCATCCACCCTAGTCAGAAATAAAAAAAATATTAAAACATACTATGCCGCACCATGAATATCCGTACTTTGGAGGCTTTTTTGATTAATTTTGTTCCCGCATTTTGTGACATTGGTGGGCGGAGACTTGCGTCGCTGCACTGAGGCTGGAGTTTATGTTAGGAAGGAAGACAGCGCTGCACCATCGGGCACATAAACAATAGTGAAGCCACAAAAAAAAAAAAAAAAGCTTGGTACGTTACCCACCCCAAAATGTGCATGAAGCTGTATTTCTATGGATGTTTCTTTTTTATAAGGAAATATTTTAAATTTACGTAGTGGGTACGCCAGCATGTACATGTCCTAAAATTAACAAGGTGTGCAGTGATTATTTTCAACCTTAAAATTAATAGAGTTATTAGTTAAATCATTATTTTTGTTCTATAATTAACATTAACATGTTTCATGATGCAGAACAAGAACAGTTGTCAAAGTGGGTGTTAATTTCCTTTTCTGCAGACATATGCACTTTCTGTAAGCCAGGTTGGACCTGGGATAAATATGCAACTTTTAAATGGAGATGCAACTTTTTTTCTTCATAAATAGCGACTATCGCATCTGATAAATACATGACCACTGCAAAGTAAAAAAATTACTACATGAGCAGATTTCAGAAATGTGCTTTGGAATAAGCAAAAATCAAAAAGTCGTGGCATGTATAGAAAAGTTGCACGTGCAAAAATAAATCTCCTTGATAAATCTCCTTCTAGGAGTTTTAATTAGCAGGTATGGAGAATACTGGGGAAAAAAGGAGGAGATGGCAGCGCCTCTTGTTCCCGTACGTGTTGGAATGAGCAAGTGCTATTCTTCTGTCAGAATGGTGGTTACCTATGGTAACATCTTGGTGAATGGTATGCAAGCCAACAGTAATGGTAGATGGAAACCTTGGCAGAGGTCCGTAGTAAAATGAAGAGATAAACTGGGTAAAAATGACTGTAGCGGCGCTTCCAACCAGAAGATATCAGAATGCAGATAGTAGGCAAGTTTCAATAGTTCCTTTATTTAAGACTTAGTAAAAACAAATAAAATAAAATAATAAAACACATAATGACAGGTCAGGCGAGATGCTTTTTGGGAGGGTAATCTCCCTTTCTCAATTGCAAAGTAAAAGAGTCATATGCCATAAGACTGGCAATCCATCTCTAAATACGAGAATTGGGTGCCAAAAATGATGGCTAGGGGAGGAGGGGTCGTGATGTAATAATTAGCATATTATTGACATAAGGCAGATAGGTATAGGTGGGTATACTAGAGGATTCTATAACAGGTATGGCAGGATATAATAGGAACAGGATAAAAGTACATACATAATATACAAGCTATTCAAAAACAGTGGGCCGTGAGGATAGTGTTTTCCAGCCAATCCACACGGCAAAAGTTCATAGCCAATGGGTTTGCCGGGTTTCAGTGATGTCAGCGGTGGATAAAGGGTCCCATTGTGTGTTGGAAAGAAGTCACGTGACGTGAAGCAGCCAGATGTTGCAAAACTACAATTCTCAGAATGCCCAAACTGTCAGGCATGCTGGGCGGTGCAGTTCTGCAACATCTGGCCCTTCAAACTGCAATTCCCAGAATGCCTGGACAGTCTGGGCATGCTTGGAATTGTTGTTTTGCAACATCTGGAGGTTCACAGTTTGGAGACCTCTTCACAGTGGTCTCAAACCTGATCTCCTCCAGTTGTTGCATAACTACAAGTCCCAGCATGCCCTTTGGCTGTCAGTGCATGCTGGGAGTTGTAGTTTTGCAACAGCTGTAGGCACACTGGTTGGGAAACACTGAGATAGAGTTTCCTAACTCAAAGTTTCCCAACCAGTGTGCCTCCAGCTGTTGTAAAACTACAACTCCCAGCATGCACTGACAGACCGTGCATGCTGGGAGTTGTAATGTTGCCACAGCTGGAGGCACACTGGTGGGAAGACACTGAGTTAGTCTGTTACCTAATTCAGTGTTTCCCCACCAGTGTGCCTCCAGCTGTGGCAAAACTACAACTCCCAGCCTGCAAGCCCTGTCAGTGCAGGCTGGGAGTTGTAGTTTTGCAAAAGCTGGAGGTTGCCCCCCCCCCCATGAGAATGTACAGGGTTAACAGTGGGTTTCCGAATGCAAGTTTGAGCTGCTGCAAATTTACCACTGCTGCTCAAACTCCCAGCGGGAAACTCGCTGTAAACCCCCAACTGGGTGAATGTACCCTAAAAACACTACACTACACTACACTTACATGAAATAAAGAGCAAAACACTACATATACACACTCTAACACTGTCCCCCCTCCCAATAAAAATGAAAAATGCATTGTACACCACTGTTTCTTAAACTGAGCCTCCAACTGTTGCAAAAAGACAACACTTAGTATTGCTGGACAGCCATTTACTGTCCAAGCATGCTGGGGGTTTTGCAACAGCTGGAAGCACCTCTTTAAGAAAGACTGCCGTAGGGTATTTGTGGTGCAGTAGGCAAGCGCCATGCTTGCATCCAGGTCCTCCCCCATGCAAATCCCTCATTTAGACTTCAAATGGGCATGGCGCTCTCTCACTCCGGAGCCTTGTCTTATTTCAAGGCAACGGTTCAGTGCCATATATGGGATATATCCGTAGTCGGGAGGAATTGCGTTACAAATTTTGGTGGGCTTTTTCTCATTTTACCACTTATGAAAAGGAAAAGTTGGGGGCTACACCAGCATTTTAGTGTAAAAAAAATAAAAATGTTTACACTAACATGCTGGTGTTGCCCCCCGTACATTTCCTTTTCATAAGAGATAAAAGGAGAAAAAGACCCCCAAAATTTGTAACGCAATTTCTCCTGAGTACGGAAATACCCCATATGTGGATGTAAAATGCTCTGCGGCCGCACAACAAGGCTCAGGAGTGAGAGCGCCATGTACAATTGAGTCCTAAATTGGTGATATGCACATGGGTGGCTGATAGCTACAGAGTTTCTGACATAAACGCAAAAAAGAAAACATTCACATGTGACCCTGTTTTGGAAATGTAACAAGGGGTATAGTGAGCCTTAACACCCCACAGGTGTTTTAGGAATTTTCATTAAAGTGGGACATGAAAAGGAAAAATTAGATTTTTCTCACTTAAATGTTGGTGTTACCCCAAATTTTTCATTTTCACAAGGGGTAATAAATGAAAAAGTCCCCCAAAATTTGTAACACCATTTCGTCTGAGTAAGAAAATACCCCATATGTGGATATAAATTGCTCTGCTGGTGCACTACAGGCTTAGAAGAGAAGGAGCAAAATTAGTTTTTTGGAGAGAGAAACTATCTGGAATTGAAGGCATGTGCATTTACAAAGCCCCCACGCTGCCAGAACAGTGGACCCCCCCACATGTGACCTTATTTTGGAAACTACGCCCCTTAAGGAATGTAATAAGGGGTGCAGTGAGCATTTACACCCCGCAGGTGCCTGACAGATTTTTTGAACAGTTATCCGTAAAAATGAAAAAGTAAATTTTTCATTTGCACAGCCCACTGCTCCAAAGATCTGTCAAACACCAGAGGGGTGTAAATGCTCACTGCACCCCTTATTACATTCTGTGAGGGGTGTAGTTTCTGAAATGGGGTAAAATGTGGGGGGGCGGTCCACTGTTCTGGCACCACGGGGCTTTGTAAATGCTCATGGCCCCCGACTTCCATTCCACACAAACCCCTTCTCTTCTGAGACATGTAATGCGCCAGCAGTGTACTTTACGACCACATACGGAGTATTTCCTCACTTGGGAAAAATTGAGCTTTAAATGTTGGGGGCCTTTTTCTTCTATTACCCCATGTAAAAATGAAATATTTGGGGTATCACCAGTATTTTAGTGTTAAAAATAAAATCTTTAATTTTCATGTCCAACTTTAATGAAAAGTCGTCAATCACCTGTGAGGTGTTAAGGCTTACTGTACCCATTCCTAGAGGGGTGTAGTTTCCCAAATAGTGTGCCATGCATTTTTTTTCTTTTGCTGTTCTGGCACCCTGGGGACTTCCTAAAAGCAACTTGTCCCCCAAAAAAGTGCAACATTCTTTCTCCAAAGACCCAAAGTTGCTCCTTCCCTCCTGAGCCATGTTTTGTGCTCCCAGAGCACTTTACATGTACATATGAGGTATTGCCATACTCGAGAGAAAATGTGTTACAAATTTTATTTTATTTTTTTACCCCATGTAAAAATTAAAAAAAAATGGGGCTACAAGAACATGTTAGTGTAAAATTATAGATTGAGTTTTCTTTTCCACATTGCTGCTATTCCTGTGAAACACCTAAAGGGTTAACAAACTTTCTGAATGTCATTTTGAATACTTTCAGGGGTGCTCTTTTGATAATGTGGTCCATTATGGGGGAATTCTTACAGAAAGGCCCCTCAAATCCACTTCAAACTTAACTGGGCCTTGAAAATATCAGATTTTGAATTTTTCATGAAAATTTGGAAAATTGCTGCTTTACTTTGAAGCCCTCTTATGTCTTCAAAAATTAAAAACATGTCCACTTTATGATGCCAACATAAAGTAGACATATTGTATATGTGAATCAAGATATCATTTATTTGGTATGTCCATTTTCCTTACAAGCAGAGAGTTTCAAAGTTAGAAAAATGCTAAAAACCTTTCATTAAATGTTTTATTTTTTACCAAGAAATTATGCAAGTATCGACAAAAATTTACCAGTAACATAAAGAACAATATGTCACGAAAAAAAATCTCAGAATCAAATTCATAAGTAAGAGCATCCTAGAGTTATTAATGCTTAAAGTGACAGAAGTAAGATTTGCTAAAAATGCTCCCGTCCTTAGGGTCAAAATGATGTTCTGGATTTCTTTGTGGTCACTGCAGTAGGTCGTGATGAAATTGTATGAATGTTGTTGGTTAACTTCTTCTTTTTTACAAACTCCGGTTGCTTGAGTGTGAGGTTTAGCTTTAGGAGTGAGGTAGTCTTTTTGGCTGTCCTTACTGGCTTTTACTTTACTTTGTGTGATTAGGGATCTGGGGTAGCCCTTCTCTTTAAAGCTCTGATCCAAGATGGATCTAGATTAATTTATCAGTACAGTTACATCTGATTCTTTTGTATTGACCGAAAGGAATGTTATTAGTCCATGTTTCATAATGGCAACTGTTGTAATCTAAGTAACTGTTACCGTCTATGGCTTTAAAGTAGTTTTTTTCTTAATGTGGTTGTCCGAAATAAGATAGATAATAACGTCCAAGTATTCAATGCTGGTGTAGGAGTGGTTGGAGGTAAAGTTAATGTTCCAAGATTTGTGATTTAGTGAATTGATGAAGTGAGTTCTTCTTCGGAGCTGTCCCAGATAATGAAAATGTCATCAATATATCTCTTGTATAGTATGTAGTGTTTAAACAGTTCATGTGAGTAAAGTAGGGATTCTTCAAAGTGGCCCATGAAGAGATTAGCGAGGCTGGGTGCAAAGCAGCTCCCCATCGCAGTCCCTCACTGAAACCCTGCAAACCCATTTGCTATGAACTTTTGCCATGCTGATTGGCTGAAAAACACTATCCTCGCGGCGCGCCATTTTTGAATAGCCATGTCTATGAATTATGTATGTACTTTTATCCTGTTCTTATTATATCCTGCCATACCTGTTATAAAATCCCCTAGCATACCCACCAATACCTATCTGAATTATGTCAATAATATGCTAATTATTACGTCACGACCCCTCCTCCCCTAGCCATCATTTTTGGCACCCAATTCTCGTATTTATAGCTGGATTGCCAGCCTTATGGCATATGACTCTGTTACTTTGCAATTGAGAAAGGAAACGTGTCTTGCATCCTGAAACACATTTTGCCTGACCTGTTGTTATGTATTTTATTATTTTTGTTCTTACTAAGTCTTCAATAAAGGAACTATTGAAACTTACCTACTATCTGCATTCGGACATCTTCTGGTTGAAAGTGCCACTACAGTAATTTTTACCCAGTTTATCTCTTAATTAGCAGGTAACACAATGCCGTATATTAAGAAGAGACACTATATATATGTGTGTGTGTATATATATATATATATATATATATATATATATATATACGCAGTGAAAAACAAAATGGTGATATCCACTTTGTTTTATTTTACTCTCTGAATGATCTAATATCACTTGCTAAGGGTATCCAGTTAAGTTAGTCCTTACACATTGAACATCACATTTGCCTATTATGGTGGTAAATGATATAAATATATATATGGGCAACTTATGGAGCTACAATCTAATAATCTTGTAAAAATGTGTTACCTTGGTGACCTGAACCTAATACTATCCTATACAGCAACAACAACAATAATTATTATTATTTATAATTGTTCTTATTAGTATTATTATTGAAATAAATGTTTGCTGCTACCTTGCTTGACTTTCTGGTTTCTATTTTACATAATAATCACTTCTTTCTGAACTGCTGTCTCATCTGTAGGTTTTCTGCTGTTCCCATTATATTCGGAGACTTGTAAGAATATCCATATCAGCATTTTATTATCTTTTCACCCATTCCTAATTCCACCAAAAAGGACACAGTTTCTTTCATTACAGAAGTCATTGGATTCTGCATATAAACTCTCTCCCATATTTTTTCATCTTGCCCTATTAACTTTTATAACCCCTTCCTCTATTCAAAACTAATTTTAATTACTTATCCTCAGTCACTACCTACATTATCTCGCCTCCTATTTTAGAATTGAACTGCCTCCAGTCCCTGGTTTAAACACTTCTCCAACCCACTAATCATCTTCACCCCCAATGCTCCTTCACTTCGCCAATTCAAGTGCAGCCTATGCCTACTAGGCTGGTGCAATTCGTTACTGACGTAATTCGTTTTTGTCTGAATTGTTCATATTTCAAATATATACATCCGAATTAATCCAAATTTGTAACAAAACTAATTGTACATGCCTACGAAATTGTGAAAAACAAATTTTATTTTTGTTAAAACAAAATTTGTTTTCATTTAGAAGCAAAGGACCATTTAATAAAGTGCGTGTGTTTCACTTTTTTTTCTCTATTTTTTACACTTTATAGGTAGTACTACTACTAACAGCATGGAACAGACTGTTCCATGCTGGGAGTAGTAGTACCTGTACTAACAAACATATCGCCCCGGGTATCAGTCTTGACACCCGATGCAATCGTCCATAATATAGCAGAGATGCGGAGCGGCTCTATACAGAGCTCACATTTCTGCACTATACTCTGGCCAGTGATGTGAATAGAACATCATTCATTCATATTCTCCCCCCCCCCCCCCCAGAGTGGGGATTGGCCGGATGGTTGCAGTCAAACACAGCTCTGAGGGAAATATGAATGAGTGAGTGGCCGGCCGGAGTATAGTGCGGAGATGCAAGCGCAGGAGAAAGCTGATCCATCTCTGCAATAGATAGGACAATCACATTGGGTGTCAGTAGTGATACCCGCTGTGATCTGTTCTTACCTGCAGGTACTACTACTCCCAACATGGAGCACACTCTTTTCCATGCTGGGAGCTGTAGTACCTGCATTAATAGACAGATTGCAGCAAGTTTAACTTCTGACACCTGTTGCGATCTGTCTAATAATGCAGGTACTACAGCTCCCAGCATGGAGCAGAGTGTGCTCCATGTTAGTAGTAGTAGTACCTGCAGTTAAGGAAAGATCACAGCGGATGTCACTCCTGACACCCACTGTGATCCTCCTGTATAATGTATAGATGCGCCTGGCGCTCTTCTATGGTCCCCTTCACTGACGTATATATACACATATTCATATATCCCACAGAGAGTTGTGATTGGCTGGAACCATCTGGCCAATCACAGCTCTCTGCAGGAAATATGAATAACTGTATATATGCGGCAGTGCAGGGGACCATAGAAGAGCGGCCATCCGCTTCTATAAATTATACTGAAGGATCGCAACGGACCCGGGGCGATCTGTCAATTAGTACTACTACTCGTTTCATGGAACAGTGTGATCCATGCTGGGAATAGTAGTACTACCTAAAAAAAGTTTTTAAAAAAGTGAAAAACACACACACACTACATTTTTATTATTGTTGGCTACATCTTTAGTGCCCTGCCCGCCCACATAAATTGATCCCTGTTTAAAAATTAATCAAAAATTTGTTACAAAAAAGAAAAATTTAGCTTGATACAATTTATCACCACTGAATGTTTTTTATTTTATTTTTTTAATGGTACCCTACAATATTTTATTAAAAAAGGAATCTCCATCTCCAATAACCATAAAAACGAATAAAGAAATCGGCCAAAAACTAAAGTAAAACTAACGACATGTATAATGAATAGATCGGAAATAACAAATTCATCCAAAAGCCGAACAGTTTCGGATAGAAACGAAAAAAAATATATACAAATGCATCCGAAAACAGAATAAAACAAATTACTGTATCCCGAAGGTTTAACACAACCGAAAAAAATTTTATCTAAAAAAAAAAAAGAAACAAAACAACATTTTTCGTTGTGCACATGTCTAATGCCTACTATAGCCCTGTAATCAACAGAGAATTTGGCCCAGTTCTCTAAGAAGCCCAAACCCTCCTTTCCATACTAGGTCTTAACCACTTGCTTACCTCCCTAATATCCTACTGCCTCTTGGGCATGTCACATAGTACAATGAATCTTCATTAGGGGATGTGAGTAAGAGACCATCTGGGAAGAAGAACCAGTGCACCTCGGGCCTAGGGCACACCTTTAGAGCCTGATTTACATGTTTCGGTTTTTAAGACATCTTGGGAATGCATCTAGGAATATAAGGTAACTGCGATTTTGATAAGCTTTACCCGCACTAAAAGGCAGTACCAGCAGGTTATTGCAGGTGATGCCTTCTATTTGTTATGGCCATCATGTGCTGTCATTGTTATGGTAGGGTCTTTAGTATACTTTGCAGCTTTTAGACCAGTCCCTCTATGTCAAACAATTATTAGATCTTAATTATTCGACCTTGGTGGATAAATACCTGCTGTCAATTGTGATTGGTATATTCCTGTGGGAGGATGGGTGAGAATTTTCTTAAAGCTAAAGGTCAACTAGCTATTAATTTAAGTTAGATGTGTGACCTAATAACAGAGGTTTTATTTAAAGCTTCTGGGCACTAATGCAAAATGTGTAGCAGGGCCCCTGTTGTTTTGCCGAGGGGCTTTTGAATCAGGGTTCTATTGTTTCCTGCCAATAATTTTGTATAAAACAATGAAACAAGGCTTGGTTAATTAGAATAGAAGAAGACAATATATTTAAAAACCAATATATTTAGTGAGACAGCTTTTATATATCATACATGGGGGCAGGTTCCTCTTAATTCCTTCGGGGTTGTGTTTTTCATTTTATCACTCAGAGTATGGATAGGCAGCAGGATAGGGTAGTAGAAAAAGGAGATTCATATAGCCTTACTGGCAGACATAAAAAGCATGCTGTGTAATTGGCTTCATCCTACTAAACCCTCACTACATGAGATATTAGATACCCTGAAATACCTCTTCTTTATAGATAGGCTTGACACCTTGCGATCGGCATCTTAATCTACTAAGGTTTTTTTCCAAACTTGAAGACAGCTTATTGAACAGGCCCTTTCCAAAGACAGACGTCATACTCTCATGCATCCGTTTCGATACACTGAGTGGTACGGTACAGAAAATATAAAAGGCAAATTGGGTTTACTTAAAGGGGCATTCAGGGCCATGCCCCCTCCATTCATTTCTATGGGAGGGGGCATAACGGCCACAACCCCCCCCCCCCATAGACATGAATGGAGGGGGTGTTGCGTGACGTCACGACTCCTTCTCGGAAGCCCGGCGGTTTCCGAAACTGCAGACACAGTTATGCATAGAATGCGGGCTGCTCCAGGGAGATTGCGGGGGGTCCCAGCGGCGGGCCCCCACGATCAGACATCTTATCGACTATCCTTTCGATAGGGGATAAGATGTTTTTGCCCGGAATACCCCTTTAAACAATCTTAATAACATGTCTGGACTGGCTGGTTTGTTGATGTTTTATTTGCATTTGGTTTAGTTTTCTGTTTTCTTCTTGTATTTATATTGTACAAACCTGAATCACTGACTTATTTGATGGGTATACATTTTTTATTGCATTCTCAGCACTTTTTTATGCATGCTAAAGATATATAGATTGTACTTGACTTTATTGTATTATCATATCAATAAAATAAAAAATAAAAAAACAATATTAGAAAAGGGCAAATAATAACCCTACACAGTATAGACAGGATCAAATGTGACAATTTTGATGTCACTAATGTCCAGGACTGACTGGTTTTCTGGCTGCCCAGCATACATATCATTGAGTTTTTTCCTTGTAGTGTTTTGGTGCTCATGGGAGCAAGTGAATGGGAACCATTTTACTTTTTGTCATGAAGAATATTGTTTAGAGTATAAAAATGCCATAGAGAGGTCCTGTATAGTATTTTATACACTATTGAGAAACAAGTAGCTGCAGTACCGTTACATTTTGCCTTCAAGTTTTATCAGCTTTTGAAAACTAGGGAATAAAAAGCAGTCAGTGTAGCACTGTATATCCCCATTACTTACAATGAAATAGCAAAAGGTTCTTGTAAGCAAGCCTGCTTTATCAGTTATAAAGTAAATAAGGATTCACTCTTATCTGGTGTGAAAAATGACTTACTGCAATTGTATCCTATTTTTCTGTCTTGAGAAACAGATTAATTAATTTTCTTGGGAGATCCACAGAAGCAACTATATGTTCATTTTGCCACCGCTACGGTATTATGATATTTCATTCTTCCAATAAATTGTATCTCCACACAGCTCTTCTATTAGATGTATACTGCCTCCAACAATTTGTTCTAACAGCTTTTCCAAGATCTCTCAGTGATTATGTGCTCATAATAATAGATTGCACCAACCTTTTTGTAGTCTCTTCTTCAGCAATGAAATAAGAGAACTATTTAATGGATTTTTAGCAGATTTCAAACACCGCCTTTGTTGTATTTCATTTACCGTGCATGTGATTTTAGTATAAACGCTAATATTATCCATTGTCATAAAATTTACACTTTTCATGAAAAATATCTAACATTTCTGCATATGAAGTGATACATATCTAATACTAAATGTGGAAAAGAAGTAGATAAAATAATACAAATTTTGTAATTTTTATTTAATTTTAACCTCTTAAGGACGCAGGGCGTATGGATACGCCCTGCATCCCGAGTCCTTAAGGACGCAGGGCGTATCCATACGCCCGTGGGAATTCCGGTCCCCACCGCTAGCCGGTTGGGGACCGGAGCCGGATGCCTGCTGAAATCGTTCAGCAGGCATCCCGGCATATCGCCCAGGGGGGTCATTATGCCCCCCCATGTCGGCGATCGCCGCAGATCGCTGGACAATTCAGTCCAGCGATCTGCGGCGATTCCGGGTCAATCGGGTCTCCAGTGACCCGGTGACCCGGAATTACTGGCTGTTCGGGGCCGTCTCTGACGGCCCCGAACAGCCAGAGCCAGCAGGAGTGAGATGGCACTGGTGCCACCTCACGATCGCCCTGATTCGTCGGCCGGATTACCGGCCGACCAATCAGGGCGCCTGCTGTGGGTGTCACTCCCGCACCCGCTCCGCCCCTCTTCCGGAGGGCGTGAGCGGGTGCGGGAAGACGACCCCGGGTGCTGGGGACCCCGATCCCCGGCGTCAATGTTGGGATCGGGGCCCCAGGAGCGACGGCGGCGGCGAGGGACAGTCCTGTGATGAAGCAGCAGCAGGAGGTGAGTGACAGCCTCCTGCTGTTGCTTAGCAACAGCTCCCAGCATGCAAACGGAGCCTCCAGCTGTTGCAAAACAACTACTCCCAGTATTGTCGGACAGCCGTTGACTGTCCAGACATGCTGGGAGTTTTGCAACAGCTGGAGGCACCCTTTTTGGGAATCACTGGCGTAGAATACCCCTATGTCCACCCCTATGCAATCCCTAATTTAGGCCTCAAATGCGCATGGCGCTCTCACTTTGGAGCCCTGTCGTATTTCAAGGCAACAGTTAAGGGTCACATATAGGGTATCGCCGTACTCGGGAGAAATTGGGCTTCAAATTTTGGGGGGTATTTTCTGCTTTTACCCTTTTTAAAAATGTAAAGTTTTTGGGAAAAGCAGCATTTTAGGTAAATTTTTTTTATTTTTTTTTTACATATGCAACAGTCGTGAAACGCCTGTGGGGTATTAAGGTTCACTTAACCCCTTGTTACATTCCCCGAGGGCTCTAGTTTCCAAAATGGTATGCCATGTGGGCTTTTTTTGCGGTCCTGGCACCATAGGGGCTTCCTAAATGCGGCATGCCCCCAGAGCAAAATTGACTTTCAAAAAGCCAAATGTGACTCCTTCTCTTCTGAGACCTGTAGTGCGCAAGCAGAGCACTTCTCACCCCCATATGGGGTGTTTTCTGAATCGGGAGAAATTGGGCTTCAAATTTTGGGGGGTATTTTCTGCTTTAACCCTTTGTATAAATGTAAATTTTTTGGGAAACCAAGCATTTTAGGTACATTTTTTTATTTTTTTTTACATATGCAAAAGTCGTGAAACACCTGTAGGGTATTAAGGTTCACTTTACCCCTTGTTACGTTCCCTGAGGGGTCTAGTTTCCAAAATGGTATGCCATGTGTTTTTTTTTTGCTGTCCTGGAACCATAGGGGCTTCCTAAATGCGGCATGCCCCCAGAGCAAAATTTCCTTCAAAAAAGCCAAATGTGACTCCTTCTCTTCTGAGACCTGTAGTGCGCCAGCAGAGCACTTTTCACCCCCATATGGGGTGTTTTCTGAATCGGGAGAAATTGGTCTTCAAATTTTGGGGGGTATTTTCTGCTATTACCCTTTTTAAAAATGTAAAACTTTAGGGAAACCAAGCATTTTAGGTAAAAAAATATATATATTTTTTTACATATGCAAAAGTCGTGAATCACCTGTGGGGTATTAAGGTTCACATTACCCCTTGTTACGTTCCCCGAGGGGTCTAGTTTCCAAAATGGTATGCCATGTGGGGTTTTTGCTGTTCTGGCACCATAGGGGCTTCCTAAAGGTGACATGCCCCCCAAAAACCATTTGACGCTCCTTCCCTTCTGAGCCCTCTACTGCGCCCGCCGAACACTTTACATAGACATATGAGGTATGTGCTTACTCGAGAAAAATTGGGTTTCAAATACAAGTAAAAATTTTCTCCTTTTTACCCCTTGCAAAAATTCAAAAATTGGGTCTACAAGAACATGCGAGTGTAAAAAATGAAGATTGTGAATTTTCTCCTTCACTTTGCTGCTATTCCTGTGAAACCCGTAAAGGGTTAAAGCGCTTACTGAATGTCATTTTGAATACTTTCGGGGGTGCAGTTTTTATAATGGGGTCATTTATGGGGTATTTCTAATATGAAGACCCTTCAAATCCACTTCAAACCTGAACTGGTCCCTGAAAAAAAGCGAGTTTCAAAATTTTGTGAAAAATTTGAAAATTGCTGCGGAACTTTGAAGCCCTCTGGTGTCTTCCAAAAGTAAAAACTCATCAATTTTATGATGCAAATATAAAGTAGACATATTGTATATGTGAATTAAAAAAAATTATTTGGAATATCCATTTTCCTTACAAGCAGAGAGCTTCAAAGTTAGAAAAATGCAAAATTTTCAAATTTTTCATAAAATTTGGGGATTTTTCACCAAGAAAGGATGCAAGTTACCAAAAAATTTTACCACTACGTTAAAGTAGAATATGTCACGAAAAAACAATCTCGGAATCAGAATGATAACTAAAAGCATTCCAGAGTTATTAATGTTTAAAGTGACAGTGGTCAGATTTGCAAAAAATGGCCGAGTCCTTAAGGTGAAAAAGGGCTCAGTCCTTAAGGGGTTAAACTGTAGGACCAATAGTTTTGGCAAAATACTGGTCCTCATTTACTAAGCTAAAACTAGCAACTAGTTTTTGTGGGGTTATCTTGGCACATAGTTTCTGCAACATGTCTGCGCCAGTCTGCACCAGTGCGCACCAGGAAAATCAGACAAACCCGACATTGTATTGTGAAAAACCAAAAGGGGTGTGGTCTGATGCAAAGGGGGTGTAGTCAATCCGAACATGAGCATGGTTTAACAATCCGTCCTATTTACTATTGAAAAAGCTGGTCAGAAAATGTTCCCAACTTGTAAATCTGTGAATCCTCATAGTAAATAGAGAGGAATCCTGCAACAACATTTCACACTAGTAGAAACCCAACACTCTTAGTAAATGAGGGCCACTGTCTTTATTTGTCAGTTATGCCCCAGTGCTCAAAATCCTCTAACAAATTTGAAACTAAACCTAGAGTTCAGATGACACAGAAAAGCTGTAGGGGCGCCGTCACATATGTCTGTCACCATACTGAGCTGGAGCACAAGTCAAAACTGATGGCAAAGTGCATCAACTGTGTATGGTCTGGCGCCCAGTTATTCTTTGCAGACCGGATGTTGGAACATTGTAAGATGTGTCCCCACGTGCATGGGTACGGCAATCCATTGTCCTAACTGGGACACCAAATTAATCTAAACTGTTCAATTCAAATTAATGGGATCATTTAAAAGATCACTTTCATCTGCAGCTTTTTCAGTGATGGAGGAAACTGAGCCAGATCGCTGGACATATATGGCGGCACTCTAGCAATGCTAAAAAGCCTATTTGGATGTAAGATGGTGGGTAGTCATTGTTGCGCCATGGATGTTCTTCTGTGCCTCAGGGAGTAGAGTTAGTCATTGTATTTAAAATGGCTATTATATGTTTGATTTAATTGAGACTTTGTAAATTGGCAAATTGACCTTTTTGGACCGTTTTGTGAGACTGAGCCTTTAACCAATTAACAGCCCAGCTTTTTATTTTTTTCCTCCTCACCTAAGAGCCATAACTTTTTTTTTTCCATCTACATTACAAAGTACAAGTGTACTTTGTAATGACACCTTACATTTTGCCATATAGTATACTGATCAACAGAAAAAAATTACAGTTTATAAGGTGATATAGGGTACCATTAGGGTTATCCAGTCGGGTTAATGGTACCATTTTGACATAGATCGGACCTGTTTATTGCTGTTTACTCCATTTTTGTTGGATACAGTGTGACCAAAATAATACAATTGTGGCATTTACAACATTCCCATGTGATTTCAATAACATTATTTTTCAATAGTTAAGACTTATGGCAATACCAAATAAAAATAGGAAAAGCAGGTGATTGGCAATAAAGGATTGAGCAGCCGGCACTCAGCAACTGAAAGCAGCCAAGAGCGAGCAGGTAACAAGTGGGCTTAGATTTTTAATGTCACCTTGTAGCCTTGAGTGTCCTGATTTCAGTGTTTTTTTTTTCCATTCTTTCTTGCTATGGTCTTGGCTCCCAAGATATAGGGATTTAACTATTTGGTCGACTCTCTGTACTTTTCACTGAGTTGTCAGATGGGTGGTAACTTCATGGCAAAATGGGATGTGAATGCTAGATTTAGGGAAGGGTGTGAATAGGAGGCTGAAGGGGTGTGAATCATGTTGAAGGAGGTTGGGATTTTGAAGTTCTTAGTGATATCCCCAACCCTACCCAAGCCTAGCATTCACACTTTGTAGAGAGTGTCAACAGTTTGCTGACATATATTATCCTAACCACTTTGTTGCATTTGTTTTAGGAAACTATATAAAGTCTCAGAGGACAAAAGCATAATTGTGTTAACTTAGCTTAAAGGGGTACTCCACTAGAAAACATTTATTTTTAAATCAACTGGTGCCAGAAAGTTAAACAGATTTGTAAATTACTTCTGTTAAAAAATCTTAATCATTCTAGTACTTATAAGCTGCTGCTATTATCCACAGGAAGTTCTTTTCTTTTTGAATAACCTTTCTGCTTGACCACAGTGCTCTCTGCTGACATCACTGTCCATTATAGAAACTGTCCAGAGCAGGATATGTTTTCTATGGGGATTTGATCCTACTCTGGTCAGGTCCTAAAATGGACAGGTGTCAGCAGAGAGCACTGTGGTCAGGCAGAAAGGAAATTCAAAAAGAAAAGAACTTCCTGTGGATCATACAACAGCTGATAAGTACTGGAAGTTAATAGAAGTTATTTACAAATCTGTTTAACTTTCTGGCACCAGTTAATTTGAAAAGAAATGTTTTCCAGTGAAGTACCCCTTTAATCCCTTAAGAACATTCGCCGTACAGCGATGAATAGCACCTCTTAGCGCACAGTACCGTACATTTACAGCCCGGCATGTCCCGACAGCTGTCAGCAGCCGTGGACCCACCAGTAATGGCGGACATCAGCGAACGCATTGATGTCTGCCATTAACCCCTCAGGTGCCGGCATCTGCGGCAGTGCTGCACTTATAATGGCTGATCTGATCGCCCGCTGCACCGCCGCGGGGATCATATCAGCCAAGATGGCGGACGGAGGTCCCCTCACCTGCCTTCATTCGTCTCCCGGGGTCTTCTGCACTGATCTTCCTTCCAGCAGAACAGAGCAGAAGATCACCGATCTTCAGTGCTATGCCCTATGTATAGCACTGAACAGTATTAGCAATCTAATGATTGCTATAAATAGTCCCCTATGGGGACTAAAAAAGTGTAAAATAAATGTAAAAAAAAGTTTAAAAAAAAGTAAAATAAATGTGAAAAATCTCCTCCCCCAAAAAAGTTTTAAATCACCCTTTTCCCCATATCAATACATAAAAGCGTAAAAAAAGATAAATAAGAAACTAATTTGGTATTATTGCGTGCATAAATGTCCGATCTATAAAAATATAATGTTAATGATCCCCTACGGCAAACGGCGTAAACGGTAAAAAAAAAAAAAGGAAAAAATTCAGCTTTTTTTGTCACATCAAACTGCAAAAAAATGTAATAAAAAGCCATCAAAAAGTCACATATATGCAAATCTGGTACCAAAACAAACTACAGATCATGGCGCAAAAAATGAGCCCTCACACATCCCTGAATACAGAAAAATAAGAAAGGTATAGGTGGTCAAAATAGAGCAATTTTAAACAAACTGATTTTGTAAAAAAAAGCTTGAGATTTTTTAAAAGCAGTACAGTAATAGAAATGTATGTATCTATGGGTATCATTTAAATCGTATTGACCCAGAGAATAAAGAAAACATGTATGTGTTTCCGTAAAGTGCACAGAGCGAAAACGAAACCCCCCAAATTTGGAAAATTATGATTTTCGTTATTTCCTTACACAAAAGTTTTTTGGGGCGGTTTACCATACATTTTAGGGTAAAATGAGTGATGTCATTGCAAAGTACAACTGATCACGCAAAAAATCAAGCCCTCATAAGCTTCTGGGAATGGAAATATAAAAGAGTTATGAATTTGAGAAGGTGAGGAGGAAAAAACAAAAACGCAAAAATAAAATTGGCTGCGTCCTTAAGTTAGACACATTATCATGTGAGCGAGTATCAAACAGAATGGTTATAAGGAACTTGTCACATTTAATATGCTGTCCTTTCTAGAGGCAGCATGTCACAGAGCAGGAGGAGCTGAGCAGATTCATATATTTAGTTTTGTATGGAAAGATTTTACATTACATTTTACAATACATTAATTACTAAACCTCTACTCATTCTGGGCTTAGGAGTCAAGTGGCTTCCCTGAATGAGCATGTATACAGAAATAGCTCTCAGTCACTGAGAAGGAATGCCTCTGGACTCCTAAGCTCAGAATAGGATGAATCCGGTAGGGAGGGAGCTGAGCTGCTTAAGTGTCCCAGTCTGGCATGCCTCCTCACTTGCTTTCACCTCCCAGTCCCTTCTTTAATAATACACAAAGCCCTGTACAATCTGCAAAACACCCACAGCTCTGGGAAAAGTACAGTTTGCTTCATATCCAAACAGCTATCCAACCATGTCTGCAGCTAAAAGCAGAACATACAGGTCACAGATTCCTTTCAAGCCATTTTTTAGATACTTCCCTTAATGCCCACAAAACGACCCACAAATGCCCATTTTTAGTACTTTAACGTAACTCTTTAAGGTCTGTGGGAGTAATAACATACACCCAGTTTGCCATGCGTTCCCCAAGGAGTTATCTGAGCGTTTTTCTTATAAAGCACCTACACATACAGCAGCACCATATACTGCACCAGCACTATAGTCACATCAATCCCACTGTAGAGTTAATAATCCAATTTTCCTATCTCACACACATGCACTACTGCCAATTACAAAGGAATCCAACTGGCCAAATAATATGTTTTTAGAGTATTCTGAAAAAAGAAGCCACCACTAACCTCTTATTTACTGTGCTCACTTGTTGTAATTTTTGAATGCAAATATCTAAATATCGACCCTTAAAACAATAGGATTTACTATATATATATATATATATATATATATATATATATATATATATATACATACACACTAGCTGAGTACCCGGCGTTTTTCCTTCTTAATCCTTGTTGGGGAGGAAAATCAACAAAGGAGGAAGTTTTTGACTTCATATTCCGTCCTCATATTTTGTTGCCATATCTCAACCCCATATCCCGTCCTCATATCTCAACCTCATATCCTGTCCTCATATCCCGACCTTGTATCCCGTCCTCACATCACGACCTCATATCCCAACCTCCTTTCCCGACCTCCTATCCCGTCTCATCATATCCTGTCCTCATATCCCGTCCTCCTATCCCGACCTTCTATCCCGACCTCCTATTCCGTCCTCCTATCCCGACCTTATATCCCATTCTTATATCTCAACCTCATATCCCAATCTCCTATCCCGACCTCCTATCCCGTCCTCATATCCCGTCCTCATATCCCGTCCTCATATCCCATCCTCCTGTCCCGACCTCCTATCCCGACTTCCTATCCCATCCTCCTATACCTTCCTCCTATCCCAACCTCCTATCCTGTCCTCCTATCCCATCCTCCTATAACGACCTCCTATCTTGACCTCCTATACCGTCCTCATATCACAACCTCCTATCTAGACCTCATATTGCATCCTCATATTCTTCCTCATATTCCGACCTCATATCCCATCCTCATATCCCGTCCTCATGTCCCAACCTCATAGCCCGACCCCATATCCTGTCCCCATATCCTGTCCCCATATCCCAACCTCATATCCCATCCTCCTATCACGGCCTCCTATCCTGTCCTCCTATCCCGACCTCCTATCTCGACTTATATCCCGTCCTCATATCACAACCTCCTCTCCCGTCCTTCTATCTCGACCTCATATCCCATCCTTATATCCCGACCTCACAACCAACCCCATAGCCCGTCCCCATATCCCGTCCCCATATCGCGTACTCATATCCCATCCCCCTATCCTGTCCTCCTATGCCCTCCTCCTATCCCGTCCCCATATCCCATCCTCATATCCCGACCTCATATCCTGTAGTCATATCCCGTCCTTATGTCTCATCCTCATATCCTGTCCTCCACATACATTTCCTGTAGATTTGCATTGGACTTTAAACAAAAACCCTGACCCTCACAAATCGGGTAGTTAAGGGTTAAATTAACTATTCTATATTTTAAGTGGACATATAACATAGTAACATAGTTCATAAGGTTGAAAAAAGACCAGAGTCCATCTCGTTCAGCCTATATCCCTAATGAGTCCCTACTGAGTTAATCCAGAGGAAGGCAAAAAAAAAACTCATACTAGAGGTAAAAAATTCCTTCACGACTCCAAATATGGCAGTCAGAATAAATCCCTGGATCAACGTTCTGTCCCTATAATTCTAATTTACATAACCATCAATGTTCTTACTCTCCAAAAATGCATCCAGACCCATTTTAAATTCTTTTACAGAGTTCCCCATGACCGCCTCCTCCGGGAGATAATTCCACAGTCTCACTGCTCTTACAGTAAAGAACCCCCGTCTGTGCTGGTATAGAAACCTTCTTTCCTCTAAACGGAGAGGATGCACCCTTGTTATAGATACAGTCCTGGGTATAAATAGATCATGGGAAAGATCTCTGTACGGTCCCCTGATATATTTATACATAGTTATTAGGTCTCCCCTAAGCCTTCTTTTTTCTAAACTAAATAACCCTAATTCTGATAATCTTTCTGGGTACTGCAGTCCTCCCATTCCCTGTATTACCCTGGTTGCCCGTCTTTGAACCCTCTCCAGTTCCACTGTATCTTTCTTGTACACTGGTGCCCAGTACTGTACACAGTATTCTATGTGTGGTCTGACTAGTGATTTGTACAGCGGTAGAATTATTTCCTTATCGTGGGCATCTATGCCCTATTGATGCACCCCATGATTTTATTTGCCTTGGCAGCCGCTGCCCGACACTGGTCACTACAGCTACATTTACTGTTAACTAAAACTACCAAGTCCTTTTCCAAGTCAGTCGTCCCTAGTGTGCTCCCATTTAATACATAATCCCAGGCTGGATTTTTCCTCCCCATGTGCATTACCTTACATTTATCAGTGTTGAACCTCATGTGCCACTTCCCAGCCCAAGCCTCCAACCTATCCAGATCTATTTGTAACAGTGCCCTGTCCTCTATTGTGTTTACCGCTTTACAGAGTTTAGTATCATCTGCAAAGATTGCTACTTTACTATTCAATCCCTCTACAAGGTCATTAATGAATATATTAAATAGGACAGGACCCAATACTGACCCATGTGGTACCCCACTAGTTACAGTCACCCAATCAGAATAAGTACCATTAATAACCACCCTCTGTTTCCCATCACTTAGCCAGTTACTTACCCACTTACACACATTCTCCCCCAGCCCCATCCTTCTCATTTTATGCACCAACTGTTTATGTGGAACCGTATCAAATATTTTGGAAAAATCCAGATATACAACATCCAGTGATTGCCCATGGTCCAGTCTGAAGCTCACCTCCTGATAGAAGCTGATCAGGTTAGTTTGACAGGACCGATCCCTCATGTGGCCCCATGCTGATATGGAGTCATACATTTATTTGTATCAAGATATTCCAAAATAGCATCTCTTAGAAAACCCTCAAACAATTTACATTCAACAGAGGTTAAACTAACAGGCCTATAATTTCTGGGGTCACCTTTTGTCCCCTTTTTAAATATTGGCACCACATTTGCCATGCGCCATTCCTGGGGAAAAGTCCCTGTTACTATAAAGTCCATGAATATTAAAAATAGAGGTCTGTCTATTACACTACTTAATTCCTTTAGAACACTGGGGTGAATGTCATCTGGACCTGGGGATTTGTCTATTTTGATTTTTTGTAGGCGACACTGTACTTCTTCCCGGGTTAGACAGGTTACCTGTAAAGGGGAGTTTGCCTTATCTCGCTGTATTTCACCTGGCATTTCATTTTCCTCGGTGAATAGAGTGGAGAAGAATTTGTTTAATATATTTACTTTTTCCTGATCCTTGTTTATCATTTCTTCCTCATGATTTTTTAAAGGGCCTACTCTTTCATTTTTGACCTTTTTGCTATTTATATAGTTAAAAAAAACATTTTGGGGTTAGTTTTACTGTCTTTGGCAATGGGTCTTTCTGTCTCTATTTTTGCGGCTTTTATCTGTTTTTTACATATTTTACATTTTTCTCTATAGCTTTTTAATGCTTCTTCACTGCCATCCTGTTTTAGTAGTTTAAATGCTTTATTTTTGTCATTTATTGCCCCCTTAACATTTTTATTAATCCAAATTGGTTTTCTTTTACTTCTGACCCTTTTATTCCCATAAGGTATATACATCTTACAGTGAGAGTTTAAAATATTTTTAAAAGTCTCCCATTTAGTGTCAGTATTCTTGTTTTTGAGGACATTATCCCATTTTATATTGTTAAGGGCTTCTCTGAGTTTATCAAAATTTGCCTTCCTAAAGTTCATTGTTTTTGTGGCCCCTCAAGAGATTCCCTTATTGAAGAACAAGTTATAATGTATTATATTATGATCACTATTTCCTAGGTGTCCTTCAACTTGCACATTAGTTACTCTGTCAGGTCTGTTGGTTAATATTAAGTCTAGTACGGCGCCCCCTCTGGTCGGGCTCTGCACCATTTGGGACAGATAATTGTCTTTAGCTATAGTCAGAAACCTGTTTCCTTTATGAGATTCACAGGACTCAGTCTCCCAATTTATATCAGGATAGTTAAAGTCCCCCATTATTATCACCTCAATCTGATTTGCTGCCTTGTTTATTTGCCTCATTAATTGATCTTCTGCTTCTACCATTATGTTTGGTGGCTTATAGTAAACTATCAGAATTTTATTATTTTTATCTCCATATATTTCTACCCATAATGACTCCACAATATCGTTTCCCTCCCGTATATCCTCCCGCAGTGCGGCCTCCAGTCTGGACTTTACATAAAGACAGACTTCTCCCCCTTTCTGTTTTGTTCGATCCTTCCTGAATAGACTATAACCCTGTATGTTGACCGCCCAGTCACAGGTATCATCCAACCAAGTCTCTGTTATACCCACTATGTCATAATCCTCCTCAGACATAAACCACTCCAGTTCATCAGTTTTATTGGTCAGACTTCTGGCATTAGTCAACATGCAATTTAATGACATATGGTTTTTCTCCCTTTAAAGCCTATCCCTATTAACTATTCTAACCCCTCCCTCCGCTCCACCCCCAGTTACATTAATAAGTCCCCCCTCTCTATCTATACTATCTTCCCCCTCTATGTTGTAGGTTCCCTCCCCCCAGTCCCTAGTTTAAACACTCCTCCACCCTTCTAGCCATCTTTTTCCTAAGCACAGCTGCACCCTCCCCATTGAGATGCAGTCCGTCCCTACGGTAGAGCCGGTAACCGACAGCGAAGTCGGCCCAGTTCTCCATGAACCCAAACCCCTCCTTCCTAGACCAGCTTCTGAGCCACTTGTTTACCTCCATAATCTCCTGCTGCCTCTCTGGTGTGGCTTGTGGTACAGGTAATATTTCAGAAAATATTACCTTGGAGGTCCTTGCCTTAAGCTTGCGGCCTAAGTCCCTCAAATAGTTTTTAAGGGCACTCCACCTACCTCTTACTTTGTCATTGGTGCCAATATGTACCATGACTGCTAGGTCCTCTCCAGCCCCACCCATCAACCTGTCAACCCGATCCGCGATGTGCCGAACTCAAGTGCCAGGAAGACAACACACTGTTCGGCGATCCCAGTCTTTATGACAGATCGCCCTGTCTGTCCCCCTAATAATTGAGTCCCCTAGTACGAGTACCTGTCTGGCCTGCCCTGCACTCCTCCCTCCCTCCTTGGTCACATGTTATAAGTAACATGTGACCAAGTATTATCAAAATATCTCCAGCCATTTGGAAGTTAAGCAGTAACTTATATTTCCCATAGACTTGTATGGGACTTTAAACTAAAACCCAGACCCTGGCAAATGGGGGTGAGTAAGGGTTAAATATCCTATCCTATGTTTGTTGTTGACATATAAGTAACATGTGTGCCAAGTTTCATGTTAATATCTTCACCCGTTTGGACATGATGCTGGAACATATACACACACACATTGGGGGACATGTATCATTAGGTGTCTATTGTAGACACAAATCTACCCCTTTACACTGCTTGTCTAATTTACACTTTTGCTCAAGATTTACTAAAGTTGCGCACTCCTTTGATAAATTTTGTGTAAATATATAGTGATGATGTCATCAGGGGGCGGAGCTACACAGTCCAGTCCATGAGAACTCTGTTCTCATTATGCATTTTACATAATGGATCACAGAAGGTCATTCTCCGCTGTGATCCGCATTCATTAACTTTACAAGCCGGTGGCAGATGCGGCTCCACTGCGCTGCCCGACGGCTCCAGGCTCCTGTATACATTTTTTATTGGGATATAACACGCACCCTCATTTTCACTGGAAAATTTGAGGAAAAATAATTAATGTAAAATAAATTACTTGGCAGCTCTGAACTATAGGCCTTATTATCTCCCCAACTTTGATTCCCCCTGCTCCTCAGTTTGCCCCCCTTCCCCGTGCCACATGATTCCTCCCCTTTTATCAGCCCTTTTACCCGCCCCCCTCTGATCCACTGTGTGCCTCCTTTTCCTTGTTATTCCCCTTGCTCATCATTACACCCCCCTGCTCATCATTCTCCCCCCTGACTCATCATTCCTCCTGCTCATAATTCCCCTGCACATTATTTCCCCCTTGCTCATAATCCCCCCTGCTCATCATTACCCCCCCCCCCTGCCTCATCATCCTCCCCCTGCTCATTATTTCCCCCCTAGCTCATCTTTCCCTCCCTCTCCCCCTACTTTTTCTATTTTTCATATTTTCTTACCTGGCCGCACTCCGGCAGGCTCAGGTAGTGCGTCGGGTCTTGTGGGCTGTGTGGATAGTATGATGAGTGATGTCTTCTGCCGGCTCCTCTGCGCGGTGTCAGGGACGTCACTCCTCATTCTCTGCAGCCACCGCTGGTCAGAGTGGCCACAACGCCGGCTGCTTGTTTAAGTTCAGCAGCCCGACTGCGGCCACTTAAGAACAGTCACCCGTGGCGGCTGCAGTAAATGAGGAGTGGAGTGACGTCCCTGATGCCGTGCAGAGGAGCCGACAGGAGACGTCACTCGTCATACTATCCACACAGCCCACAAGACCCGCCGCATTACCTGCGCATTACCTGAGCGCGGCCAGGCAAGGAAATATTAAAAAAATATTAAAATCAGGAGAAGTGTACGGGACCGCAAGAGCCGCCGCTGGTCACTGTTTTAAAGTGGCCACGGCCGGGCTGCTGAACAAGCAGCCGGCACTGCGGACACTTTAAATCATTGACCAGAACATTTATCGCCAATTCATAATCCCCGCCGCCAGAAGACGGGAACTCTGATTGGTGAAAAGCTATGCACCAATCAGAGCTCCTGTCTCCCAACGGCAATTATGAATTATGAGAGCTGTATACAGGAGCCTGGAGCCGGCGGGGAGCACAGTGGAGCCGCATGTGCCGCCGGCTTGTTAACTTAATAAATGCGGATCGCAGCGGGTCTCTGGAGAATGACCTGGTGCGATCTGCCCCTCAGCCCCTGGACTATAACTCCCATCATGGACAGAGTTTGTCCATGATGGGAGGAGTAGTCCTAAAAGTCCTGCAGCTGGGGATGTACAAATGCCACCCCTCAGTGCTGCGGTACTACAATAACTCCCATCATGGGACACTCTGCCCATGATGGGAGTAGTAGTCCAGGGGCTGAGGTGTAGATCGCACCAGGTCATTCTCCAGAGACCTGCTGCGATCTGCATTTATTAACTGTAAAAGCCAGCGGCACATGCGGCTCCACTGCGCTGCCCACCGACTCTTGTATACACTGTCATTATCCCCGCACGGGAGACAGGAGCTCTGATTGGTGAATAGCTATTCACCAATCAGAGCTCCCATGTTCCGGAGGCGGGGATTATGAATTATGAGCGGTGTATACAGGAGCCGGTGGGCAGTGCAGTGGAGCCGAATGTGCCGCCGGCTTTTACAGTTAATAAATGCGGATAGCAGCGGGTCTCTGGAGAACGACCCGATGCGATCTGCACCTAAGCCCATGGACTACTACTCCAATCATGGGCAGAGTATGTCCATGATGGGAGTAGTAGTCCTAACTGTCCCAAAATAGTTAATACAATTTTCAAGTGCTTTAGAATACTTTGATACGTGTCCTCCGAGGTGGTGTATACTTGAGCAAGAAAAGTGCATTTGCACATTTATTTTGCATTTTTTTAAAAACACGCAGTTAATAAATTTGATTCTACAGTAGAAAGTGCTCTATGGTAAATTTAACCGTAGACATGGCTATGAAGAATTCTATCAGATTTTGTACAAAAAAAGACGCGAAAAATCTCTTGCGCAAATTTTTGCGTAAAAAAATACACAAAAAAAGCTCTATATACAATGATAAATTCCCCCCATTGAGTTTTATAAATACACACACACACATATATATATATATATATATATATATATATATATATATAAAGATATTATGTACATTCTATTTATGTGATTTACTGTACCTATATCGAATGAAGGAGGGAGACAGCAGAAACAAATATAACATAACATTTCTATAGTGGGGATATTGCATTCACACAATATGCAATGGTTGAGCAATTAATTTTTTTTCTATCTACATTAACGGTAGATCTAATTCCAGAAGAATATATCCTGCATTTTCTGCATAAATTACTGCAACAACAGTTAGTTACAGCGCCTTATTATTAAATAACTAGTAAAACACTAATAAAAAATACTATAGATATATTAGAAGTCCATTTCTGTTAAAAAACTGTGTTTTCAGATCCGGACTCCAGGCTTTAGAACTGTATTATATACCTTTGATTGTATAAGAAGAAAAATTACAGGTGAACAGCAGCCCATTTTTCTATCAGCTCGGAATAATGTGGTGTGCTAGTCACAAGGGAACAGTAAAAATTACACTCCAACAGCAACAGGGCAGAAGCCCAGAAAGTCACAGCAGTACAAGTGGCACAGGCAGCCAGCGCTCTAATAAATCAAGATAATTCTCTGCCTGCCTTGAACTTAGACCCGACTACAATTCACTGCTACTGCAGGAAAAAAAGGTCTGCCAGTGGAATTCAGCTTATTCTGGGGAGGGGGCATGATTAGTCACTGGCCAGATTGAGCCTAGATTGCATCTAAATGGTCCACTTTCTGAACCATTTATCTTCTTCTCGGACCATTTTCATTACACCTAAAACTGATGCTGAGCTACCAGCTGTAAGATATGGGCTGGAGAAAATTAATAACCTCTTTTTTTTTCTTTTTCTAGTCTGCAGGACTCCTGCATATGTGAGCAGGAGCATTTATCCCTGTTTTGTTACTATTTGCATCCCAGCGTCCCTGGCAGTCTTTCAATTTTCTCAAGTCTCTTAGCCTTTGCCCCCTGTTTCTTTTTTGCTACACAAACAATCCATCGTGTGCATTTAAAATTCTCCCAGCGCCCTGACATCAGAATACAGCCGGGGAGCAGGGAACGGTTTACATTGGAAGAAATAAAGAGCTTTATTAATTCCTCTGTCCTGGTTTTCATATAAAATATAGGGATCTTGAGATTACTGCTGTGTCCCTTAAAGACCATTCAGTGCTCTGCAGTTTTAAAATGGAGACCTTTATTAATACCTTCTTAGGCTTCTGACTGCAGGGAGGGCAGGCGAGGTCTGGCTGTGATAGAAGATAGCCTCTTAACGGGGATGGATCACATGACTGATAATTGATGAATGGCGTATCGAGCCTTTGCTTGCTGCTGAGATATATGCTGATATGATTAAAATAACACACAATGAAATTACAAAGTATTAATGAAGCCTAGCTACTGTCAGGAATTAATCAGAATTAGCAGGACTATTTTTCTGCACAGACATAGTTTTGATAGGGCTGATTAAGGATTTGGCTATCTAGGAAAGCTCATTATCGAATTAATTAGGATGCAATAAGCACCAAACTGTGTTGTTTTGGCAGATTTCTAAATTGTGCCACGTATCTGGCTCCATGATTATTAATGTGTCTTACCTTTGGGCTAGTGTTTTCGGCATATCCTGTAAACCTAACAAGAAAGACTGCGCAGAATATACATTCAAACTGTTTTCTTAAAAAAAATTAAAAAAAATGCATATATTAAAATCTCATACATGCACATACAACTAAGAATTTCCAATAGCTATCTGGCCCAGAGTTTTGTGCTTTTGACATATTTGTATATGTGTGAATTTATACTCACTCCTTCAAGGTGGTTTGTGAACTAATAGTCACAACTTCCCCTCACAAATCCTCAATCTTGTCTCAACCGTAGCTTCAATTTCATAAAAAAGGTAAGAAAGGATCCAATAAAAATCACCATTCATATATAGAAGGGCTAAATCCTCCATATATAATACTATAATGGAGTTGCTATAGTTACCATAGTGGAGTTACTATAATGGAGTTACTATGCAGTATTGAGAGCGCTTCCGTAACTCCTGACTAATAGCCCACATGATAACTTAAGTGCTGTTCTATGGAACACTTGTGAGCTCAGCTGACACACTTCTTAAAGTCATGTGATCTTCCTATGTGGTGCACTCTAAGCACTCCACTTTTGACTACAACTGAAATTAAATTTAATTTGTCATGTGGGACATAATATACTACCCTATCTAAGGCTGCATTCACACTACGTTTGCTGCCTACGACTGCCAAGTCGCTCAACTTCTCTTTCACTTTAATGAACTGACCAGACTAAGATAGTGACTCGAGTCGGCTCATTTTTGCCCCGTATCCGGTAACAGGCAAAAATGAGCCAAACCAGAGTCAGACAGTGAAATGAATGGGTTTTTGGTGCCAGTTTGGCTGGGATACAGAAGCTCCCGGTTTAGGAATTTTCCAGCCGGATCTGGCAGCCATAGGCTACAAACGTACTGTGCATGCAGCCTAATAGAACCCCATCTACTAAAAGACTTTAAACGGGTACTCCGGTGGAAAACTTTTTTTTTTTTAAATGAACTGGTGCCAGAAAGTTAAACAGATTTGTAAATTACTTCTATTCAAAAATCGTTATCCTTTCAGTACTTATTAGCAGCTGTATGCTACAGAGGAAAATCTTTGCTTTTTGAATTTCTTTTTTGTCTTGTCCACATTGCTTTCTGCTGACACCTCTGTATGTGTCAGGAACTGTCCAGAGTAGCATAGGTTTTCTATGGGGATTTTCTCCTGCTCTGGACAGTTCCTGATACGGGCATGAGATGTCAGCAGAGAGCACTGTGGACAACACAAAAAAGAAATTCAAGAATTTCCTCTGTAGCATACAGCTGCTAAAAAGTACTGGAAGGATGAAGATTTTTTTAATAGAAGTCATTTACAAATCTGTTTAACTTTCTGGCACCAGTTGATTTAAAAAAAAAGTGTTTTCCACTGGAGTACCCCTTTAACCCTTCTTTTTTTATTTTCTATTACTTCATATTACAATAGTTATTAGTATTAGTTATTGTTAGTTTGCATTGCTATTCTGCTTTTTCAACATCAGAGTATCCACCTCACTTATTCCAACTCTTGCACAAAGAAAATATCCATTTTAAACACAAATGCAAAATTAATATATAAAGAATATTTCATAATGCATACATATGTATAAAAGACAATAACAGCAAGGTCCATACATATAAAATATTTCATACTACATACACATAAAAATGAATTAACACAGATGTTGAGATATAGGGAAATGTACTAATAATATGAATTATATTAATTTCAATTAGTTACAAATAAATAACATTCTTAGAGTCTTGGGGATGGAAATAGTCAGCTCCCTGCACAGTCATGCAACCTAAACATTCTTGAAGTGAATCATATCACTGTGCATCCCCTGGTGATTTTCTAGTCCTGTCTCTAGAGATGAGTGAACTTTTAAAAAATGTATTTGGTCTACAGAGAGCCTCAATAGGGGTGTAGAACACTTCACTTTTTCTAACACACATATGGAGTGTGCTTAGGTAGTGAAATAATATTGTTATTCAGTATGACATGCAGATTACAGGCATCACTTTTACAATCACTGCCGCAGAGTGGCACAATGACGATGCCTAGAGGTGGCATCAGAATGAGGAGACCATATAGTGGCTGAATGACACAGCGTGGAGGTGTTGGCAGCACGAGGAGACATAATAGTGGCTGAATTACACAGCGTAGAGGTGTTGCCAGCATGAGGAGACCACATAGTGGCTGAATTACACAACGTGGAGGTGTTGGCAGCAAGAGGAGACCATATAGTTGCTGAATGACACAGCGTGGAGATGTTGGCAGCATGAGGAGACCATATAGTGGCTGAATCACACAGCTTGGATGTGGCTGAAGCATGAGGAGACCATAAAGTGGCTGAATGACACAGTGTAGAAGTGTTGGCAGCATGAGGAGACCATATAGTGGCTGAATGAAACAGTGTGGAGGTGATGGCAGCATGAGGAGACCATATAGTTGCGGAATGACACAGCCTGGAGCTGGCAGCAGCACGAGTAGACACTAGTGCTTCACAATCCCTAAGATTAAAAGATGAATTTTGACATTTAAATTGAAGATTTATGGTAGCTAGTGCTACCGTAAAATTTTTTAGGCCTAGACCAAGCAGAATCATTAAACCATATATTGGCTGAATGGCACAGCCTGGAGTTGGCTGAAGCATGAGGAGACCATATAGTGTCTGAATGGCACAGCCTGGAGTTGGCAGAAGCATTAGGAAACCATTGAAATGTAAGATTTTTAAAATAGAAATGTAAGATTTTTTCATTGAAATTGAGGATTTTGAAATAGAAATTTTTACTCCCAAGTTTTAGTGTCCCAGGCCTCGGCATGTGGGTACAAAGGACCAAATCTAATAACGAGTCACATGTCACATGGCAGCACAATTACAGAGCCTGGAGGTGGCATCAGTATGAGGAGACCATACAGTGGCTGAATTACTGCCTGGAGTTTGTGGCAGCATGGGGAGATCATATAGAGTCTGAATAGCACAGCCTGGAGTTGGCTGAAGCATGAGGAGACCATATAGTGTCTGAATGGCACAGCCAGGAGCTGGCAGCTGCATGAGTAGACACTGGGGCTTCACAATCCCTAAGATTAAAAGATACATTTTGAAATTTAAATTGAAGATTTATGGTAGCTACTGCTACCATAAAAATGTTTAGGCCCAGGCCCAGCAGCATCAGTAAACCATATATTGGCTGAATGACACAGCCTGGAGGTGGCTGAAGCATGAGGAGACCATATAGTGGCTGAATGACACAGCCTGGAGTTGGCTGAAGCATGAGGAGACCATTGAAATTTAAGATTTTTAAATAGAAATTTAAGATTTTTAAATTGAAATTGAGGATTTTTTTAATAGAAATTTTAACTCCCAAGATTTAATGTCCCGGGCCCTGGCATGTGGGTACAAAGGACCAAATCTAACAAGGAGTCACATGTCGCATGGCAGCACAATGACAGAGCCTGGAGGTGGCATCAGGATGAGGAGAACATATAGTGGCTGAATGACTGCCTTGAGTTTGTGGCAGTATGGGGAGACCATATAGTGTCTGAAAGGCACAGCCTGGAGTTGGCTGAAGCATGAGGAGACAATATAGTGTCTGAATGGCACAGTATGGAGCATAGGCCTTCACAATCCTTAAGATTAAAAGATAAATTTTGAAATTTAAATTGAAGATTTATGGTAGCTACTGGTAGCTATTTATTGTGAGCTATGGCCCAGCAGCATCAGTAAACCATATATTGGCTGAATTACACAACCTGGAAGTGGCAGAAGCAGGAGGAAACCATATAGTTGCTGAATGACGCAGCCTTGAGTTGGCTGAAGCATGAGGAGACCATATAGTGTCTAAATGGCACAGCCTGGAGTTGGCAGAAGTATGAGGAGATCACTGAAATTTTAGATTTTAAAATAGAAATTGAGGATTTTGAAATAGAAATTTTTACTCCCAGGTTTTAGTGTCCAGGGTCCCAGTGTGTGTGGGTAAAAAGGATCAAATCGAACAAGGAGTCACATATCACATGGCAGCACAATGAATGAGCCTGGAGATGGCATCAGTATAAAGAGACCTTATAGTGGCTGAATGACTGCCTGGAGTTTGTAACAGCACGAGGAGACCATAGAGTGGCTGAATTGCACAGCTTGGAGGTAGCTGAAGCATGAGGAGACCATTGAAATTTAAGATTTTTAAATTTAACCCCTTGAGGACCAGGCCATTCTACACCTTAGGACCAGAGCGTTTTTTGAACATCTGACCACTGTCACTTTAAACATTAATAACTCTGGAATGCTTTTAGTTATCATTCTGATTCTGAGATTGTTTTTTCGTGACATATTCTACTTTAACATAGTGCTAAAATTTTGTGGCAACTTGCATCCTTTCATGGTGAAAAATCCCAAAATTTGATGAAAAAAAATGAAAATTTAGCATTTTTCTAACTTTGAAGCTCTCTGCTTGTAAGGAAAATGGATATTCCAAATAAATGTTTTTTTTGGATCACATATACAATATGTCTACTTTATGTTTGCATCATAAAATTGATGTGTTTTTACTTTTGGAAGACACCAGAGGGCTTCAAAGTTCAGCAGCAATTTTCCAATTTTTCACAAAATTTTCAAACTCACTATTTTTCAGGGACCAGTTCAGATTTGAAGTGGATTTGAAGGGTCTTCATATTAGAAAAACCCCACAAAGGACCACATTTTAAAAACCACCCCCCCAAAAGTATTCAAAATGTCATTCAGTCAGCATTTTAACCCTTTTGGTGTTTCACAGGAATAGCAGAAAAGTGAAGGAGAAAATTCACAATCTTCATTTTTTACACTCGCATGTTCTTGTAGACCCATTTTTTTTATTTTTCAAGGGGTAAAAGGAGAAACTGTATACTTATATTTGTAGCCCAATTTCTCTCGAGTAAGCACATACCTCATATGTCTATGTAAAGTGTTCGGCGGGCGCAGTAGAGGGCTCAGAAGCGAAGGAGCGACAAGGGGATTTTGGAGAGTATGTTTTTCTGAAATGGTTTTTGGGGGGGCATGTTGCATTTAGGAAGCCCCTATGGTGCCAGAACAGCAAAAAAATAAAAACACATGCCATACCATTTTGGAAACTAGACCCCTTGAGGAACGTAACAAGGAATTAAGCGAGCCTTAATACCCCACAGGTGTTTCATGACTTTTGCATATGTAAAAAAAAAAAATCTTTTCACTAAAATGTGTGTTTCCCCCCAAATTTCACATTTTTGCAAGGGTTAATAGCAGAAAAGACCCCTAAAATTTGTAACCCCATCTCTTCTAAGTATGGAGGTACCCCATAAGTTGACCTAAAGCGCACCGTGGGCGAACTACAATGCTCAGAAGAGAAAGAGTCATATTTGGCTTTTTGAGAGCAAATTTTGCTCAGGGGGCATGTTGCATTTAGGAAGCCCCTATGTTGCCAGGACAGCAAAAAAAAAACACATGGCATCACATCTTGGAATCTAGACCCCTTGGGGAACGTAACAAGGGGTAAAGTGAACCTTAATACCCCACAGGGGTTTCACGACTTTGGCATATGTAAAAAAAAATAATAATAATTTTACTGAAAATGCTTGGTTTCCCCAAAATTTTACATTTTTACAAAGGGTTAAAGCAGAAATTACCCCCCAAAATTTGAAGCCCAATTTCTCCTGATTCAGAAAACACCCCATATGGGGGTGAAAAGTGCTCTGCTGGCGCACTACAGGTCTCAGAAGAGGAGTCACATTTTGGCTTTTTGGAAGCAAATTTTGCTCTGGGGGCATGCCGCATTTAGGAACCGCCTATGGTGCCAGGACAGCAAAAAAAAAAAACACATGGCATCACATTTTGGAAACTAGACCCCTTATGGAATGTAACAAGGGGTAAAGTGAACCTTAATACCCCACAGGGGTTTCACCACTTTGGCATATGTATAAAAAAAAAAAAATTCACTAAAATTTGGGCATTTACCCCCCACCGGTGTCTGTCAGATCTTTGGAACAGTGGGCTGTAAACATTTTTTAATTTGCACAGCCCACTGTTCCAAAGATCCGTCAGACATCAGTGGGGTGTAAATTCTCACTGCACCCCTCATTACATTCCATGAGGGGTGTAGTTTCCGAAATGGGGTCACATGTGGGGTTTTTTTTTTTTGCGTTTGTCAAAACCGCTGTAACAATCAGCCCCCCTGTGCAAATCACCTCAAATGTACATGGTGCACTCTCCCTTCTGGGCCTTGTTGTGCGCCCCCAGAGAACTTTGCGCCCACATATGGGGTATCTCCGTACTCAGGAGAAATTGCATTACAAATTTTGGGGGGCTTTTTTTTCCCCTTTTACCTCTTATAGGGCAACACCAGCATGTTAGTGTAAAAAATTTATTTTTTTACACTAACATGCTGGTGTAGACCCCGACTTCACCTTTTCATAAGGGGTGAAAGGAGAAAAAGCCCCCCAAAATTTGTAAGGCAATTTCTCCTGAGCACGGCCATACCCCATATGTGGCCCTAAACTGTTGCCTTGAAATAAGACAGGGCTCCAAAGTGAGAGTGCCATGTGCATTTGAGGCCTGAATTATGGATTTTCATAGGGGTGGACATAGGGGTATTCTACGCCAGTGATTTCCAAACAGGGTGCCTCCAGCTGTTGCAAAACTCCCAGCATGCTTGGACAGTCAACGGCTGTCCGGCAATACTGGGAGTTGTTGTTTTGCAACAGCTGGAGGCTCCAGTTTGGAAACAGTGGCATACCAGACGTTTTTCATTTTTATTGGGGAGGGGGGCTGTGTAGGGGTATGTGTATATGTAGTGGTTTTTACATTTATTTTATTTTGTGTTAGTGTAGTGTTTTTAGGGTACAGTCACATGGGCAGGGGATTATAGCGAGTTTCCCGCTGCGAGTTTGAGCTGCCGCACAAAATTTTCTGTACATTCACAGGGGGGGGACCTCCAGCTGTTGCAAAACTACAACTCCCAGCATGCACAATCTATCATTGCATGCTGGTAGTTATAGTTTTGCGACAGCTGAAGGCACATGGGTTGGGAAACACTGAGTTAGGAAACAGACAATGTTTCCCAACCAGTGTGCCTCCAGTTGTTGCAAAACCACTACTCCCAAACGTTCTCAGGCATGCTAATACAGTGGTTCCCAATCTGTGCCCTTCCAGATGTCGCAAAACTACAACTCCCAGTAAGCCAAAACTGTCTAGGCATGCTGGGAGTAGTAGTTCGGCAACATCTTTAGAGCCAGATGTTGCCGAACTACAACTCCCAGCTGCTTGGAGTTGTAGTTTTGCAACATCTGGAGTACTACAGTTTGCAGACCACTAATACAGTGGTTCCCAATCTGTGCCCTTCCAGATGTCGCAAAACTACAACTCCCAGTAAGCCAAAACTGTCTAGGCATGCTGGGAGTTGTAGTTCTGCAACATCTGAAGGGCCAGATGCTACAGCACTACAACTCCCAGCATGCCTGGACAGTAAGGGCATGCTGAGGATGTGTAGTTTTGCAATATCTTTAAGGGCACAGTGGTCTCCAAACTGTGGACCTCCAGATGTTGGGAAAAAAGCAACTCCCAGCATGTCCAGATGTCAAGGGCTGTCTGGGCATGCTGGGAGTTGTAGTATACAGAGTCCCATTACAGCAATGCATGTCGCTTTACGGTGACGTGCATTGCTGTAAAGGGCCCGACCGCGGCTGAAGAGGAACTCGCCTGTCGCCGCTGCCGTCTTCATCGCTGGGATCTGGGTCTTCAGGGACGAGGTAAGTACCGGGGCCGGGCCCCAGCACTCCCCTGTACCCCGCTGCGTCCTCCGGTTTTCCTCCCGTCCTCTCCGGACTTCCAGGGGCCGGGCAGGGCGGGAGGAAGTAAACGCCCCCCCCCTCTGCGATTGGCCGGTTAGCTAACCGACGGATCGCATGGGATAGGAGGAGGTGGAAGGCTTGCCACCTCTCTACTATACTTCAGCATGGTCCTGGCTGTCTGTGACAACCGGGATCATGCAAAATTACCGGGCGGGCGGGTCCCAGAGACCCGATCAGCCCGGTATTGCCGCAAATCGCTGGCATGGCCCCCCTTAGCATTTTCCCTGGAACCCTGCTGAAGGATTTCAGCAGGGATCCGCTTCCGATCTCTGCCCGGCACGCGGCAGAGACCGGAGAAAGACCAGGACGTTCTGGAACGTCCTTGGTCCTTAAAGCCCAGGCTGTGGGGACGTTCCAGAATATCCTTGGTCCTCAACTGGTTAAATTTAGGATTTTGACATTAAAATTTAGGATTTTTAAATTTAAATGTTAACTCCCATGTTTTAGTGTCCCGTCCCCGGCGTGTGGGTGACAAAGGGGATACACTTAAAAGAGTATCTGAGTAAAAACACCAGCCGGTGAATACTTTTGCCTGGACTTTCACAGTATCTAGGCCCTTGACAGATTAACAGGTACAAAATAGTACACTACTTAGATGTACGTATATGGTATGCACTTATGAAAGCAGAAAAATGCGCTACAGTACGCGTTAAAACTCCGTATTTTTGTTAAACACCAGCCGGTGATTACTTTTGCCTCGACTTTCACAGTATCTAGGCCCTTGACAGATTAACAGGTACAAAATACAGTAGTACACTACTTAGATGTACGTATGTGGTATGCACCTATGCGGGCAGAAAAATGCGATACAGTACTCTTAAAAAAAAACTTATTTTTGCTCAACACCAGCAGTACACAACAGTGCTGCAGCACAAAAAAAGCTGTGCACTAAACACAAAACTGCACCCTGTCAAAGACTATTAGGAATGAACTGCTGGGTATTATACTGTCTACAGACTAGTATAACCAGCAGATGATTTGTTGTGGAACAAAGACACAGAATTGCTCTGAAAAATTATTCCTGCCTCCTCTGCTAAGGTTTATGAAGTTGAGGCAGCTTGTTGAAATGTATGAGGCAACACACAGCTATCTGCCCTTCTCTGTAATACAATGCTGAAGAAAGTAACTGGGAGGTTTATGGCTGCAGTAAAAATCATTTTCAATGGAAAAAACACTGCTCTCTGTTCACCAGAACGCTGATGGGACTAGGATGTGAAACGCTGCTGGAATGAACTTTTCTGTGTAACACACACACACAGCGTTGTCCGTCCTATCTCTATACAGTGTAGTGAATGATATGAGGAGCCACAAAATGGCTGCCAAATATATAGGGCTGTGACATCAGAGGGTTGACTGGCTGTTGATAGGCGGTATCCTGCATGTGATTCAGGGTCATCCCGCCTACTTCCCTTTCCACCTTGCTTTCCCGCTTTCCAGCGTTCCTTCCCCATGTACTGACATGTTGTTCCACCATTTTAGATGCCCTGGAGCCTGGACCGCAGTAAATGGAGTTTAATGCAGCAAATCGTGCGATAGAATCCCGGCAATATTCGCATTAGTTGCGAATCAAATATTTCATGAAATTTGTAACGAATTCAGGTTTGTCAGCTTCAATTCAACTTTTTTAAGGCTGTGTTCATTAATCCAGAAATTGATCTTACCTCTATCTGCACATGCAATCCCTCTAGCTACATAACATTTATTGGCTACTTCATTTAAAAAAAAAATAGTTTTATAGTGTACAAGGAAGGATTTGTACTGGGAAGGGTGGAGAGAAGCCAGCGAGGACTACTCAGATTACTTTCTGTAAATCAAAATTGTTCCTGGCTCATGCTGTCGTGGTCCAGGATGAATAAAATCCCTTATGGGTACCCATTAATGTCTAAATATCACATGTTGTCCAATGTTTTAGGTAAAGTTTCATCCTTATCACCAGTTCAGTAATCCTGCCTAAGTGATGTGAATATCAAACTATTTTATGATCTATTTACATGAAGTGGATATCTTTAGAATTTACATTCTCTGTACCTTCTCACTGTGTTACTTTGTTTGTTTTCGCATACCCTGGCAGAAATACTGAAATGTTAAATGCAGGCATCCTCCATCGTATGCATTTTTATGCTGGGGATTGCCCCTAGCAACGGACCACAAGGGCGGGATCTGCTCCCCCAGTGTAAATGCACAACTGCATTTGGGGTTGAGACCACGTCTTTGTTGTTGAAAAAATATTATATGAAGCCATTTATTATTACCTAGTTGTTTGACTCCTTTTTAAATCATAATGATACCAGAAATTCCCCAAATGGTCCTGATCAAATGTTTACATAATGTTTGGTCTTGTTACAGGCACACAAGGTGACACATACAGAATATAATGACAATTAAAATTAATTTACCACACATGTGTCTTTTTAAGTGCAATTAGTGTCTCTGTATAAGTAGTTACTACGGTTATTATGGAATCCAAGAAGGAAAAGGAAATCCAGCTCCCCCGAAAAATATAGAATAACGGTGCTCTGTGTTCCAAAAAGAAAAGAATTTCCTCTGTAGTATTCAGCAGCTAATAAGTACTGGAAGGATTAAGAATTTTTTATAGAAGTAATTTACAAATCTGTTTAACTTTCTGGCACCACTTGATTAAAAAAATAAATAAAAAAAGGTTTTCCATCGGAGTACCCCTTTATGTCACCAGACAATTGAAGACATGAGTGTTTTTTTTTTTTTTAATTATATTATATTTGCACCTTTTCTAACCAGATAAACCCTTTAAGAAATGCATATTGCAGCATTACAGATACAGGATAGTTATTTAAGTGCCCAGCTAAAATTTTTACTGTACTTTTAATATAATGTACATTATAAGCCTCATAATTTCCTCTGTGTTCTATTTCACGTAATATAAGGCTAGGTCAAGCTAAATTAAATATACAGAAGAGTCTTCATTTTTATAACATGCAATACAATAGGAATAATAAGGAGAAATTTCAAGGAGTAGTTCATACAAATCATTTATGTGCATTTTATCTGTTACTTTGGTTTAAAGAAGATGGAATGATAGAAATATGACATGTATAATTTATGACACTTTCCCCACCTTCTTCAGCATGCTCAAGCTTTATAGCCACTGTCTGTGATACTTGCTGCTGGAAACTTAGATTAGTCTCCCTGGACAGACAGTAATTCAGCAGCTCAAGTGAAAGTTAGCCATCCTCTCCAGCATTTTAGCACCCTCTCCAGTCACGATGTGATAGATAGACTTCAGTGCCTGGAAGAGAAGTGCTACACTCCACAATTGGTGCCTAAAAGGGAAACATTAATAAAAAGGAAAACACAGATAAACCCATATGAAATATTTGACAGGTAATACAAGAAGAAAAATATGTACTAAATTCGAATTTTAGCAGATTGTACATCCTTTGGCAATATAACACGCTGGACTCTTACCTGATGTCCAATTTTATTATCTAATTCTGAAAAAAAAAGTGTATAGGTTAAGTAACTAGTAAAATGTACACTGCAATATTAAAAAAAAATTACCAACACATCTCTGAGGTTTTTATTATTTGTAGCTTTTGCTGTTTCTGTGGATGACAAGAAATAATTACTACAAATGGATTAATACCCAATGCAGTTGGACATTATTTATATGTCACAATCTATTGCCAAAATTTATACATCCACTTATCATGTATGTCTGTGTCTATTATAGACTGGGTTCATTTCTAAACATCATTTACACAACATAAATATAAAAGGAAAACAATGAATAAGTGTGCATATACTGTGCATTGTAATACTTCTTTTACACTGGTGAGTTACAGCCTGTGTTATGTCCCCTGGGCTGCTTTCTGATTGTTGTAATAATCCCTTAAAGGGGTACTCCGGTAGAAAACAAATTTTTTCTAATCAACTGGTGCCAGAAAGGTAAACAGATTTGAAAATTATTCTATTTAAACATTTTAATCCTTCCAGTACTTATCATTAGAGATGAGCGAACTTTTCAAAAATTCGATTCGGCCGTTTCGCCGAATTTTCCGGAAAAGTACGCTTCGATACGAATTTTTTCGCGGTGAATCTATATGAAAAAAAGGCTATTTCTAGCCTACATACAACCTCTATAGGGGTATAGAACAATTTGCTGTGTTCTAAAACGTATATGGAGTGTGCTGGGTTAGTGAAATAATATTGTTATTCAGAATAACATGCAGATTACCGGCATCGCTTTTAGAATCACTGCCGCACAGCAGCACAATGACAGAGCCTGTTGGTGGCATCAGTGTCAGGAGACCATATAGTGACTGAATGACAGCGTGGAGGTGTTGGCAGCATGAGGAGACCATTTAGTGGCTGAATGGCACACCATTGAGGTGTTGGCAGCATGAGGACACCATATAGTGGCTGAATGACACAGCTTGGATGAGGCTGAAGCATGAGGACACCATATAGTGGCTGAATGACACAGAATGGAGGTGTTGGCAGCATGAGGACACCATATAGTGGCTGAATGGCACAGTGTGGAGGTGTTGGCAGCATGAGGGCACCATATAGTGGCTGAATGACACAGCTTGGATGAGGCTGAAGCATGAGGACACCATATAGTGGCTGAATGACAGAATGGAGGTGTTGGCAACATGAGGACACCATATAGTGGCTGAATGGCACAGTGTGGAAGTGTTGGCAGCATGAGGACACCATATAGTGGCTGAATGGCACAGTGCGGAGGTGTTGGCAGCATGAGGACACCATATAGTGGCTGAATGACAAAGCTTGGATGAGGCTGAAGCATGAGGACACCATATAGTGGCTGAATGACACAGCATGGAGGTGTTGTCAGCATGAGGAGACCATATAGTGGCTTAATGAAACATCATGGACATGTTGACAGCATGAGGACACCATATGGTGGCTGAATGACACAGCTTGGATGAGGCTGAAGCATGAGGACACCATATAGTGGCTGAATGACACAGAATAGAGGTGTTGGCAGCATGAGGAGACCATATAGTGGATGAATGGCACAGCCCGGAGTTGCCAGCAGTATGAGTAGGCACTAGGCATTCACAATCCCTAAGATTAAAAGATGAATTAAGAAATTTAAACCGAAGATTTTGGATAGCGGGTGCTACCTATGAGAAAATTTGAAATTCCCAGACCCAGGCCCAGCAACACCATCAGTAAACCATAGATTGCCTGAATGACACAAGTTGGAGTTGGCTGATGCATGAGTATGCACCAAAGCTTCACAATCCCTAAAGACAAACATTTTTTACGAAAAATTTTAATGAAAATTTAGGACAACGAGTGCTCTCTATATATTACCAGAATGACGCAGCCTGGAGTTGGCTGCAGCATGAGGAGACCATTGAAATGTGTGATTTTTTTATTTGAAATTTAAATCAAAATTTGTGTCCCGGACCCAGCCGTGTTGGTACAAAGGACCTAATCTCACAAGCACCCACAGGGCCCATGTGGCCGTAAAATGTAGGCGCAACGTCTCCATAGTCCTGACCGGCCATTTTTGGTTTTTGTACCTTTGTTTAAAAACAAGCGCATATCCAAGAGTCCAGAAGACTCTATAATGCAGGACGGTGGACCACCAAAACACATTCTTCTATAAAAGAATTTTTTATGAAATAAAGAAGCAGAGTTCACCCCTCTGCGTATTTTTTTTACTTAAAAAATCACACGCAACAATCGTTCAATGATGTAATGGTTATTATTCTGGAAAATTCAAGTTTATTACTGTGATAATTATCAGAAAATTTGAAAAAAAACCTACCCAAGAGTGTTTAATAACCCCATACATTACACCATAAATGTTAAAATTTTAATTAAGCATGTATGTATGTATTTCAAAAATCCTAAAATTAAAGGCCCAAGCCCAGAAGCATCAGGAAGTCAAGTACTTCCTGAAAGACACAGGAGCAGTCTGAAGTAGGCATCAGCAGTATCCAAGAGGCTTTAATAACCCCTTACATTGCACGATCACTCGCGAGATCGAGCAATAACAGGTGTGTTATGCCCTCAGATGTTCGGGGCTGCACGCGCGCTACACTGAACGGACCAGCGTGTGTCTATCTTTCACCGACAGGTGCGGGTAACCCGCTAAACCCCCTTCACCATAGGGATCAGGGATTGCAATTATTTGCCAGGAAAGAAGAATCACAACTAAGCGCCGGTCATAAGCTCGGGTTCATTAAGTCCCTGCCCTTTGTACACACCGCATGTCTCTACTACCGATTGGATGGTTTAGTGAGGTCCTCAGATCGGCCCCGGCGGGGTAGGAGAAGGCCCTAGCAGAGCGCTGAGAATTTAAAGATCATTGTTGAAATTAGCATTAAGCATGTATTAGCTACTGCTAAACTTCCAAAAATATAAGGCCCAAGGCCTGAGGCATCAGGGAGGCAATTAGTTCCTGATAGACACAGAATGAGTCAGGAGCAGTCATTCGCAGTACCCAAGAGGGTTTCATAACCAACCCCTTACATTTAAAGATCAATGTTGAAATTTGCATTTAGCATGTATTTAGCTACTGCAAAACATCCAAAAATTGAAGGCCCAAGGCCTGAGGCATCAGGGAGGCAAGTAGTTTCCGAAACACACAGAATGAGTCAGGAGCAGTCATTCGCAGTTCCCAAGAGGGTTTCATAACCATCTCCTTATATTTAAAAGTCAATGTTGAAATTTGCATAAAGCATGTATTTAGCTACTGCTAAACATCCAAAAATTGAAGGCACAAGGCCTGAGGGCAGGGAGGCAAGTAGTTCCTGAAAGAGACAGGATGAGTATGGAGCAGGCATTCGCAGTACCCAAGAGGGTTTCATAGCCCCTTACATTTAAAGATCAATGTTGACATTAGCATTAAGCATATATTTAGCTACTGCTAAACATCCAAAAAATAAAGGCCCAAGGCCAGAAGCATCAGTGAGGCAAGTAGTTCCTGAAAGACACAGGATGAGCCAGGAGCAGGCAATCGTAGTATCCAAGAGGGTTTCCTAAACAACCCCTTACATTTAAAGATGAATGTTGAAATTTGCATTAAGCATGTATTTAGCTACTGCTAAACATCCAAAAATTAAAGGCCCAAAGCCAGAAGCATTAGTGAAGCAAGTAGTTCCTGAAAGACACAGGATGAGCCATGAGCAGGCAATCGCAGTACCAAAGAGGGTTCCATAACTGTAATTGATAACCCAAGAGGGTTTCCTAACTAACCATAATTGGGAAATGTTGGTGTAGCAGCTTGGTCAATCTACTCTGAGGCATCTGGCATTGGTGGCTGGAAATCCTGGCTGATCCATCCCTGAGTCATCTTGACAAACGTCAGTCTCTCCACATTTTTAGTGGACAGACGAGTTTGCCTTGGGGTGACTATGGCCCCGGCCGCACTAAACACCCGCTCTGATGGCACACTACTGGCCGGGCAGGACAGCTTTTCCAGGGCAAACTCTGCTAGTTGTGGCCATAAATCAAGTTTGGCTGCCCAGAAGTCCAGCGGATCTTCAATGATTGTTGGCATGGCCATGTCAAGGTATGCCACCACCTGTTGGTTCAGGTCCTGCTCCATGTCTACCTGCTGCTGATGATTTGCTTAACTATGCTGGTGAAGAAAGCTACTCATCAGCGACTGTAGACTCAGGCTGCTGCTGATTGAGCTGGTACTGCTCCTCTCACCCCTCCCCTCCCCAGCAGCTATGGCAGTGGAACGTGAGCGCAGAGGGCCCCCCAAGTCAGACCTACGAGTGGCTGAAGTGCATGCACAGTTTCCTTGCCATTTTCAGGATGTTTTGCAAATGGGGTGAAGACTTGAGGAAGTGCTTGACAACCAGATTCAACACGTGTGCCATGCAGGGCGCATGTTTCACACTTCCTTGTCGCAGCGTGGACACTATGTTCTTCCCGTTGTCTGTCACCATGGTTACCATTTCCAGATTTTGTGGAGTAAGCCATACTCGGATTTCTTTACGAATGAACTTTAGCAGTTCCTCCCCTGTGTGACTCCGTTCGCCAAGGCAAACCATGTGAAGAACAGCTTTACACCGCCGTGCCCTACACACATGGTACGATGAATGGCCACCGAGATTTGGACGTGCAGTGGAGGCCGAGGACACGGTGGAGCATGAGGAGGCGGCGTCGCACACTGTAACAGGACCAACTGCCTGGGAGCGAGAGCGTGGAGGAGGAAGCGGTGTGACCTGTCCAAGTTGCTGTTGTGGCTGTGCAGGAACCACATTTATCCAGTGAGCCGTAAAAGACAAGTATTGTCCCTGCCCATAGTTACAGCTCCACACGTCGGCGCTGCCGTTTACTTTTGAACACACCAACAGGCTCAACGACTGGCCCACCTTCTCTTGTGCAAACTTATGCAGGGCTGGTACTGCCTTCTTCGCAAAGAAATGACGGCTTGGGACTCTCCACCTCGGCTCGGCACAAGCCATCAATTCTCTGAAAGGTGCAGAGTCCACCACTTGAAAAGGGAGGCACTGCAACACCAGCAACTTGGACAGGAGCACATTCAACTTCTGCGCCGTTGGATGAGTGGGCGCATACTGTTGTCTCTTGGACATGGCTTCACCGATGGATTGTTGGCGGTATGGCTGACTAAATGTGGGAGAAGCAGGAGCGACAGAAGGAGGGTTTGACACACAGCTCCCTTCGGCTGAGGTGGTGGAGCCTTGGCTGGATGAAGGAGGGAGCGGATGGCCACTGGGTGATGCAGCAGGCTGGACCTCTACATAGGAGCCACGGTTCTCCCAGGCCGCTTTATGGTGGTGAAGCACGTGTTGACACAGGGCCGTGGTGTCGACATTGGGACCCTGGCCACGCTTCACCTTCTGCCGACAGATCTTGCATGTGTCTACATGAACCTCCTACGGATGCCTTATGAAAAACGTCCACACTGCCGAGTAGCTGATTTTCCCACCTGCAGTCCGCACTAATTGACTGCTACTGGCGCCGTCTCCAGGAACCCCTGTTCCACTACCTCCCGGAAAGGTAGGCTGCCGCGAAGCAGGTGGTCTCCCCCGGGAACGTTTGGCTCCTAAATTTCCACTACTGCCACCACGCTGACTGCCAAACGTGCTACCGCCTTGCTGCCTCAAGGGCAACCTGCAACTCTCTTCTCCTGATGATAATGATGAGGATGATGATGAAGCCCCTTCTGCACCCGGCTACCAATTGCGATCGGCTTCATCATCATCAACAGTTGTGTGCACGTCACTGATGTCCTCCTCAGATTCCCCAACAGTGTCTGCTTCAGGACCCTGAACACTTGCAACACCGCTTCCCACGTCACTCTCCGCATCACTACTTGGCCGCCTAGCAGAGCAAGCGGCGCATGTCTCCTCCCCTTATTGGCTGTCCAGTAGCTGCTGACTGTCCTTTTTGGATCATCCTCAGTTAATAGTGGAGCTGAACCCACAGCATAAGATACTTCTTTAGGAGAAGGAACAGCTTAGGACAAAGGCAATGGGAGGACACAGACTGCTCCCGGGCCATGCCAACTGAGGGTTGTGTCTGAGGAACCCACCGACTGTTGACTGGGGGTGTCAGATGTCACTTGTGATGATGTGGATGAGCGTGTTAACCAATCGACGACAGCAGATGGGTTGCTGGTGGAGACACGACCGCTGGCTGATAATGGGAGCTCAGGCCTCTCGCTGCGACTCCTGCTGCCACTCGCCCCAAGTCTACTGCCAACTCTGCCTGAAGTATTTAGGCCTCTGCCACTCCTCTGTGCACGTCCTGGCACTTCTCTGCCTGATATACTTAGTGCGTTTATGAGGGTATTACAATATGTTATACTACTCTTTAAACAGTATTTGTCTAGAACAGCAGCAGGTGATTACTTACGGCTGTCCTTGAACAGTATGTAGGCCCTTGACAGCTTAACAGGTACTAAATGGTACAATACTTGGATGTACCCATGCGGTATGCACTGATGAGGGCAGTAATATGCCTAACTATTAGCAGAAAAAACTCTGTATTTTTGTAATACACCAGCCGGTGGATACTATTGTTTGGACTTTGATGGTATGGAGCACCTTGACAGCTTAACAGGTGCTAAATGGTACAATACTTGGATGTACGTATGCGGTATGCACTGATGAAGGCAGTAATATGACTATTAGCAGAAAAAACTCTGTATTTTTGTAAAACACCAGCCGGTGGATACTATTGTTTGGACTTTGACGGTATGGAGCACCTTGACAGCTTAACAGGTACTAAATGGTACAATACTTGCATGTATCCATGCGGTATGCACTGATGGGGGCAGTTATATATGCATAACTATACGCAGAAAAAACTGTTTAAAAAAAATAATATTTTTTGGACTTGCACAGTATGTAGCCAGCCCCTTGACAAATTAACAGGTACAAAATGGTGCAAATGCACTACAGTCCACTGAACAATCACGTATTTCTGAACAGCAGCAGGACCCAACAATGCAGCACCACAAAAAAAAATCCAGGGATTAAACCCTAAATTGCACTCTGTCACACAATTCTGAGCAGCAGAAGTTTTGTGGAGCAAATAAAAATAAACTCAATTGGGCTGAACAATGAGGAGATAAGATGCTTCAGAAAGTTCAGGCAGCTTGGAGATCTGTATGAGGCAGCTGACAGCTACCTGCCCCTCTCTGCTGCAATGCTCAATAACGTGAATAGGAGGTTTAGCTATCAATGATAATTCTCAGTGTAACAGCACAGCACTCTGCACTCCTGTCTTTCCCTAATGCTGATGTGACTAGCAGTTACAGTGTAACGCTGTGGTATGAGCTATTCACACACGCGCAGTCCCGTCCTCTCCATCTGAGTGCATAGATGAAATGAAGAGAGGCAAGATGGCTGCCGATTATATAGGGGCTGCGACATCACAGGGGTCAGTGAACTGATAGGCTGCATCTCACATGTGATTCAGGGTCAACCCGCCTACCTTCATTGCCGCCGCTGTTTCCCGCCCTCCCATAATCCCCTGCCCCATGTACTTACATGTGGACCCGCCATCTTAGGTCCCCAATAGCCTGGAACGCTGTAAAATGGAGTTTAATGAAGCGATTTGCGTGATAGAATCGCGGCGATATTCGTATTCATTGCGAATCGAATTTTTCATCTCTACTTCTCATCTCCTGTCTGCTCCACAGGTTATATATCTTTCTGGAGTTCTTTTCAGTCTGACCACAGTGCTCTCTGCTGACACCTCTGTCCGTTACAGGAACTGTCCAGAGCAGGATAGGTTTGCTATGGAGATTTGCTTTTACGCTGGACAGTTCCTGACACAGACAGAGGTGTCAGCAGAGAGCACTGTGGTCAGACAGAAAATAATTCCAGAAAGAAAAGAACCTCCTCTGGAGCATACAGCAGCTGATACGTACTAGAAGGATTACGATTTTTAAATAGAAGTAATTTACAAATCTGTTGAACTTTCTGGCACCAGTTGATAAAAAAAAAAAAAAAAATTCCACCGGAGTACCCCTTTAAGAGCTGGACAACAGTTTAGCTGTGCTGTTGTCACAATGCATTCTGGGAAAGTTAACATTTGCAACTTCAAATTACATTACATTGGGGGTGTAAAAAATCACTTAAAATGCACCAAAGACTAGAGCCCTATGAAGTCACTGAATAAGTATGCAGTATTGTGAATGCAGGTACGGATAACAATGGGTTAAAATACAGTGCATATATGTTTTACCAATAGAAGACATATAAAACAATAACATAGGCACTGTCATTTGAACAAACTTTGCATGGATCAATTGTGATATATACAAAAACAATCTGCAATTTAAAGGGCCAGTACGCCCTTAATTGGTTACTGCTGCTCACTGACAATATAAGTGTGAGCACTTCCTGTTTCCCCTTGCTGGATCTTTGAGCTCTCTAGCCCTAGAGGAAGCATTTCAGGTGTGTGTTGTCTACAGTGTTCCAAACCTCTTGCTTTGTAACCTGACCTTGCCGCTGTGCCGCCTGCCCTGACCTCTTGCCTGTCCAAACTAAGAGTTTGCCTCATCTTACCTGTGCCACATAACACCTCACCAGCCTGTGTGGACGAGTCGTGTCAGGGGTAGCGCCCTGGGTGCTGCCTGCCGCAGAAAGTCCATCTTGCTTTGCGACAGGCTCTGGTGAACACCAAAAGCACCTTAGACTTCGCTCCCTGGTATGGCCCACACCATCATCCACACAGGTTCAGCGGATTCACTGCTCCTCTGCCGTTACAGTATACAAACTTAGACCAAGACTCTTTCTGATGTGGGAAATTGACTTAAAGGGTAACTTATATGAATTGTTTGCTATGCATTTAAAGAAAAAGATGTACATGCAAGGTGCTGTTGGACAAGTGGTAAATTGGCTTTGCTTCAATTTAAAGCTGGCCATACAATTTAGATTGTATTAAGCTAAATCCGCCATCCATCTAATATGTGCGGCCTCCCGACACTACCTTTAAATATGATAATAGGAGAGAAGGATTCAGCAACAGAATTTCATCCTACATAAATCTTTTGCTCTCCCTATGATTTAAGCCACCACCATAGCTATCTAGTGGCGACTTACCCCACTCTCCACAATAAAAACACCTGCAAACTCGCCTCAGGTAAATATGCATTGGTAAAAATTGTCAGTTATCTAAGGTACATTGGAATCCTAACTCTTTACAATGAAAATAACTGTAACTGTGAAATATCATTGCACTGTTTATAGATAACTTCAAAATGTGTGCATTAGCACTCCCTTTGTAATTTGCAACAATGACATTACTGGTCATACTGGAACATTCTAACTGCATGGCAAAGATTTCTTGGACAAATGATAAAATAGTTAATTACTGCATTCCCCCTATATTATTAGCTTCATGTATTGCAGCTCTAGTAGCTCGCTGTCTCTATCTCTACAGAGCAGCACCTGGAGCCTATATATTGTCTCTCCACAGAGCAGTTCTTATAGCAGGCTGTTTCCCTGTGTACAGCAAAGAAAAAAAAATGAAAATGTAGCCAGCACCTAAACCCAATACACGGGTGCACGCTGCTGTGGCAAGTACAAAACATGTAAAAAAAGAAAATGGCAGCAGCACACTTGGTCAACAAAATGGAGGCTCTTAGCGCACTTTTTGATCAAAACGTGTCCCCCATCCACCACGCGGAGGTGGCCTCTTATCGGATGGGTCCCTAAACACTCACCTACCTCAGGCTGGGTGACATGTTGGATCCACTAACGATCCAAACCACCTCCTGTGAAAATAGGGGAGGGGATGCACGGCTACAGAGGGAGCCACTCCCCCCAAAATTGCACAGCAAAGAAAAAAAAATGAAAATGTAGCCAGCACCTAAACCCAATACACGGGTGCACGCTGCTGTGGCAAGTACAAAACATGTAAAAAAAGAAAATGGCAGCAGCACACTTGGTCAACAAAATGGAGGCTCTTAGCGCACTTTTTGATCAAAACGTGTCCCCCATCCACCACGCGGAGGTGGCCTCTTATCGGATGGGTCCCTAAACACTCACCTACCTCAGGCTGGGTGACATGTTGGATCCACTAACGATCCAAACCACCTCCTGTGAAAATAGGGGAGGGGATGCACGGCTACAGAGGGAGCCACTCCCCCCAAAATTGCACAGCAAAGAAAAAAAAATGAAAATGTAGCCAGCACCTAAACCCAATACACGGGTGCACGCTGCTGTGGCAAGTACAAAACATGTAAAAAAAGAAAATGGCAGCAGCACACTTGGTCAACAAAATGGAGGCTCTTAGCGCACTTTTTGATCAAAACGTGTCCCCCATCCACCACGCGGAGGTGGCCTCTTATCGGATTCCCTGTGTAGAAAGCAGATTTTATAGAAGGCTTTCACTCTCTCTCTCTCTCTAATAAGCTGGACTGTTGCACCCACTCTGCACACGTGTCAAACAGTTATAGCTCTTCTCTATTTCAGTGTCTTGAATACCTGCACAACTTCATCATGTAACATTTGGTCTGACTATAACTTATCTTTACATCTGTAGGTTACAAACATACTATAAGGGAATAGGCCTAGGGAATAGGGGACCCATACTAGGATAATGGACAAACAAGCACCAAGTTCTTTTGTCCCAGGTGAAACAAATCTATTCTATGGGGACCTCTAAACTCTATGGGGGAGATTTATCAAAGCATTTAGTAGATTTTTTTTTTGCTTAAAATTGTTCTAAAAAGTCACAAGTGCGACTACTCTCTTTTTTCTGCGACTGTGCAGTGTCCTAAGCAAAAAAAAAATCTTGCTTACCAAAGCAAAAAGTGATTTTTGACTTGCAGTGGTCAGAGATTTATCGACCTAGTGTAAGTTCGCCAAAAGTAAGGGCCACAGGGATGGGCCCTTAAACACGATGACATTGACTCCAATATGCTTTGAAGATATAAATTACTTTTCTTGATGTTTGTTTGTCATATGGACAGTTAAATACAAACCAAATAAAAGTTATTTTGAATCTTTCATCCCTGCATAAGCTGAGGGATATGTTCATTTTCATTTGAAATTTTTGCAGGTATTTTTATATACATGAATGACATATGTCCAGTTTATAGTGAACAGTTCCTGTTTGCTTCAAAGAATGAATATTCATATCATTAATACCATTAAGTATAATGATGATGATGATGATAATAATAATAATAATAATAATAATATATATTGTGACGATCCGTCTTGGGGATTAGCTCTCGGATTGTCCTGGTCACTTGCCACGGGACACGTTCCTCACAATAACACCACAGATCAGGTTGCAGGTAAAACAAAACATAAACAGGAACAAAACTAAAGCCCTAGACCGTCTGGTCACCGACTATACATGTAAGCATGCCCTGTCTATCAACAGGTGAGCTTCCCTCATCCAGTTAAAAACCTGTGCCACCTGCAACCTGTTTTACTACCAGTTCACACCCGAACTTGGACCACTCGCAGCGCCTTCTGCGTGTTACCTAAACAGGGCCCGTGTGTCTCCCCCTCTAACAGCCAGCATACTTTTTCCAAGGGAGAGCCCAGATTAAACTGAGACTCCATCTTATATACACCTCCCTTCCCTGCTGCCTCATTACTTAAGAAGCAGGTGAGATTCTTCAGGGTGAGCAAAGGAAATACACCCTTTCCTTGCCACCTTATCACATATCCCCCCCCCCCCTTTGCTCAGACCACCGGGAAGGAGCACATGTATTTGAAAGGCAGAAACCATCTGCCTTTCCTTTCTCTTGGACAACTTTTGTCCCACAGTCTCTGAAGTCCTTGACTTTTTTCTTCAGGACTTTTACCAGCCACCAATTGCAAGTCTCTCGGTCACACCTCTCCAGTACCAGGTTCTTCATCCTGGTGTGGGCAGGGTTCTTGAAATTAAGGAGAGAGGACCGATGCTTCTAACCTTTGTCTTCTTCTGGCTTGTCGGACCTCTACTTCAGAGAATCTTTCGGCCTCAGTGGCTTCACCAACCACTGTCTTGTTCTCTGTAGCTTCAGAGGACCTCCGACAAGGGTCCATCTCAGTTTCAAATTTAGAGGACTTCCCACCTGGTTTCACCACAGTTTTGACTTCAGTGGATTTCTCACATGGTTTCACCTCATCCCTTCCAGCTTTCTCCTCTTCAGGGGCACCAGCTTCCTCATGTTTGGCTTCAGAGTCTCTGGCTCCTTCAGATTCTTGTGTGGAATCAGCTTCTACTACTGTTTGGCTCTTCTCTGCAGCTTCTTCAGGCTTACTCGTCTCTTGACCTGTAGCTTCAGTTGTGCCATTCTCTTTACTCATAGCTTTTGAGGTTGACTCTGGTTTAGCTTCTGCTTCAGAGGATTTCTCTGCCTCAGCATTACCTTCAGAATTTTTGGTCTGCTCAGGTTCAGAGGATTTCCCACCAGGTTTCAGCTCAGTCCTAGCGTCAGGGGACTTCTTACAGGGCTTCACCCCAATCTTAGCATTAGAGTACTTTTTACTGGGCTTCAGAGAAAGCATCCCTGTATCCTGTAACTTCTGCCCCAGAAGCCTTTCTTGAGCCAATTCCACCATATCTTGGTCTCTGCTCTCATTTAGAACTTCCTGGTCCTCTCATATTTTCGCTGCTTACACTGGAGCTTAGCGGACTTCATCCTCTCACTGTCAAGTAACTCTGTCAAGTCTCTGATAGTATCTTCCAAAGACAGCAATTGTTTCCTCAACTGTTCATTGTCCGCCAGCAGAGCTGTCACGATGCCGGCTGGCAGGTAGTGGATCCTCTGTGCCAGAGAGGGATTGGCGTGGACCGTGCTAGAGGATCGGTTCTAAGTCACTACTGGTTTTCACCAGAGCCCGCCGCAAAGCGGGATGGTCTTGCTGCGGCGGTAGTGACCAGGTCGTATCCCCTAGCAACGGCTCAACCTCTCTGGCTGCTGAAGATAGGCGCGGTACAAGGGAGTAGACAGAAGCAAGGTCGGACGTAGCAGAAGGTCGGGGCAGGCAGCAAGGATCGTAGTCAGGGGCAACGGCAGAAGGTCTGGAATCACAGGCAAGGAACACACAAGGAACGCTTTCACTGGCACTAGGGCAACAAGATCCGGCGAGGGAGTGAAGGGGAAGTGAGGTGATATAGGGAAGTGCACAGGTGTAAACACTAATTGGAACCACTGCACCAATCAGCGGTGCAGTGGCCCTTTAAATCGCAAAGACCCGGCGCGCGCGCGCCCTAGGGAGCGGGGCCGCGCGCGCCGGGACAGAACTGACGGGGAGCGAGTAAGGTACGGGAGCCGGGGTGCGCATCGCGAGCGGGCGCTACCCGCATCGCGAATCGCATCCCGGCCGGAGGTGGTAACGCAGCGCCCCGGGTCCGTGGAACCGACCGGGGCGCTGCAGTGAGGGAAGTGTAGCGAGCGCTCCGGGGAGGAGCGGGGACCCGGAGCGCTCGGCGTAACAGTACCCCCCCCCTTGGGTCTCCCCCTCTTCTTGGGGCCTGAGAACCTGAGGATCAGACTTTTGTCCAGGATATTGTCCTCAGGTTCCCAGGACCTCTCTTCTGGACCACAACCCTCCCAATCCACTAAAAAAAAAGTTCTTCCCCTGACCTTTTTAGAGGCCAAAATCTCTTTGACAGAGAAGATGTCCGAGGAGCCGGAAACAGGAGTGGGAGGAACAGATTTAGGAGAAAAACGGTTGAGGATGAGAGGTTTAAGAAGAGAGACGTGAAAGGCATTAGGGATACGAAGAGAAGGAGGAAGAAGAAGTTTGTAAGAGACAGGATTAATTTGACACAAAACTTTAAAAGGACCAAGATAGCGTGGTCCCAACTTATAGCTCGGGACACGGAAACGGACATATTTAGCGGAGAGCCATACCTTGTCTCCAGGGGAAAAAATGGGAGGAGCTCTTCTTTTCTTATCTGCGAATCTCTTCATGCGAGAAGAAGCCTGTAAGAGAGAATTTTGGGTCTCTTTCCATATGGTGGAAAGATCACGAGAAATTTCATCCACAGCGGGCAGACCAGAGGGCAAGGGGGTAGGGAGGGGGGGAAGAGGGTGACGGCCGTACACCACGAAAAACGGAGATTTGGAGGAAGATTCAGAGATTCTGAAATTATACGAGAATTCGGCCCAAGGTAGAAGATCTGCCCAGTCATCCTGGCGGGAGGAAACAAAATGTCGTAAATAGTCACCCAAGATCTGGTTAATTCTCTCTACTTGTCCATTGGATTGAGGATGGTATGCAGAAGAAAAATTTAATTTAATCTTGAGTTGTTTACAGAGAGCCCTCCAGAATTTAGACACAAATTGGACGCCTCTATCCGAGACGATCTGTGTAGGCAACCCGTGAAGACGAAAAATGTGTACAAAAAATTGTTTAGCCAACTGAGGCGCTGAAGGAAGACCAGGAAGAGGGATGAAATGTGCCATTTTGGAGAATCGATCAACGACCACCCAAATAACAGTGTTGCCATGGGATGGGGGTAAGTCAGTAATAAAATCCATACCAATCAGAGACCAAGGTTGTTCGGGGACAGGTAGAGGATGAAGAAAACCAGCGGGCTTCTGGCGAGGAGTCTTATCCCGGGCACAGATAGTGCAGGCTCGCACAAAGTCCACCACATCAGTCTCTAGAGTCGGCCACCAATAGAAGCGAGAGATGAGTTGCACAGATTTCTTGATGCCCGCATGACCTGCGAGATGGGAGGAGTGACCCCATTTGAGGATCCCAAGGCGTTGGCGTGGAGAAACAAAGGTCTTTCCTGGAGGAGTTTGCCTGATGGAGGCTGGAGAAGTGGAAATCAGGCAGTCAGGAGGAATGATGTGTTGAGGAGAGAGTTCAATTTCAGAGGCATCTGAGGAACGAGAGAGAGCATCGGCCCTAATGTTTTTATCAGCAGGCCGAAAGTGAATTTCAAAATTAAATCGGGCAAAGAACAGAGACCACCTGGCCTGACGAGGATTCAGCCGTTGGGCAGACTGGAGGTAGGAGAGGTTCTTGTGATCGGTGTAAATAATAACTGGAAATCTTGATCCCTCCAGCAGATGCCTCCATTCCTCAAGTGCTAATTTAATGGCTAGAAGCTCTCGATCCCCGATGGAGTAGTTCCTCTCCGCCGGAGAGAAGGTCCTGGAAAAAAAACCACAAGTAACAGCATGCCCGGAAGAGTTTTTTTGTAGAAGGACAGCTCCAGCTCCCACTGAGGAGGCATCAACCTCCAATAGGAAGGGTTTAGATGGGTCAGGTCTGGAGAGCACGGGAGCCGAAGAAAAGGCAGACTTGAGTCGTTTAAAGGCGTCTTCCGCTTGAGGAGGCCAAGACTTGGGATCGGCATTTTTTTTTGTTAAAGCCACAATAGGAGCCACAATGGTAGAAAAATGTGGAATAAATTGCCTGTAATAATTGGCGAACCCCAAAAAACGTTGGATGGCACGGAGTCCGGAGGGGCGTGGCCAATCTAAGACGGCAGAGAGTTTATCTGGGTCCATTTGTAGTCCCTGGCCAGAGACCAAGTATCCTAGAAAAGGAAGAGATTGGCATTCAAACAGACATTTCTCTATTTTGGCATAGAGTTGATTATCACGAAGTCTCTGAAGAACCATACGGACATGCTGGCGGTGTTCTTCAAGATTGGCAGAAAAAATCAGGATATCGTCCAGATATACAACAACACAGGAGTATAGTAGATCACGAAAAATTTCATTAACAAAGTCTTGGAAGACGGCAGGGGCGTTGCATAGACCAAAGGGCATGACCAGATACTCAAAGTGTCCATCTCTGGTGTTAAATGCCGTTTTCCATTCATCCCCCTCTCTGATGCGGATGAGATTATAAGCACCTCTTAAGTCCAGTTTGGTAAAAATATGGGCACCTTGGAGACGATCAAAGAGTTCAGAGATGAGGGGTAGGGGGTAGCGGTTCTTAACCGTGATTTTATTAAGACCGCGGTAGTCAATGCAAGGACGTAGAGAGCCATCTTTTTTGGACACAAAGAAAAATCCGGCTCCGGCAGGAGAGGAGGATTTACGGATAAAGCCCTTTTTTAAATTTTCTTGGACGTATTCAGACATGGCAAGAGTCTCTGGGACGGACAGAGGATAGATTCTGCCCCGGGGTGGAGTAGTGCCCGGGAGGAGGTCAATGGGACAATCATAAGGCCTGTGAGGAGGTAGAGTCTCAGCTTGTTTTTTGCAAAAAACGTCCGCAAAGTCCATATAGGCCTTAGGGAGACCGGTTACATGAGGAAGCACAGGGACACGGCAAGGTTTACTGGGAACCGGTTTTAAGCAGTCCTTGGAACAAGAGGGCCCCCAACTCTTGATCTCCCCAGTGGACCAATCCAGGATTGGGGAATGGAGTTGAAGCCAGGGAAGTCCAAGAAGGATTTCAGAAGTGCAATTGGGGAGGACCAACAGTTCAATCCTCTCGTGATGAGATCCGATGCACATTAGAAGGGGCTCCGTGCGGAAACGTATAGTACAGTCCAATCTTTCATTGTTTACACAATTGATGTAGAGGGGTCTGGCGAGACTGGTCACCGGGATGTTAAACCTGTTGACGAGAGAGGCTAAGATGAAATTTCCTGCAGATCCAGAGTCCAAGAAGGCCACAGCAGAGAAGGAGAAGGCAGAGGCAGACATCCGCACAGGCACAGTAAGACGTGGAGAAGCAGAGTAGACATCAAGGACTGTCTCACCTTTGTGCGGAGTCAGCGGACGTCTTTCCAGGCGGGGAGGACGGATAGGACAATCCTTCAGGAAGTGTTCGGTACTAGCACAGTACAGGCAGAGATTCTCCATGCGGCGTCGTGTCCTCTCTTGGGGTGTCAGGCGAGACCGGTCGACCTGCATAGCCTCCACGGCGGGAGGCACAGGAACAGATTGCAGGGGACCAGAGGAGAGAGGAGCCGGGGAGAAGAAACGCCTCGTGCGAACAGAGTCCATATCCTGGCGGAGCTCCTGACGCCGTTCGGAAAAACGCATGTCAATGCGAGTGGCAAGATGGATGAGTTCATGTAGGTTAGCAGGGATTTCTCGTGCGGCCAGAACATCTTTAATGTTGCTGGATAGGCCTTTTTTAAAGGTCGCGCAGAGTGCCTCATTATTCCAGGATAATTCTGAAGCAAGGGTACGGAACTGTACGGCATACTCGCCAACGGAAGAATTACCCTGGACCAGGTTCAACAGGGCAGTCTCAGCAGAAGAGGCTCGGGCAGGTTCCTCAAAGACACTTCGAATTTCCGAGAAGAAGGAGTGTACAGAGGCAGTGACGGGGTCATTGCGGTCCCAGAGCGGTGTGGCCCAAGCCAGGGCTTTTCCAGACAGCAGGCTGACTACGAAAGCCACCTTAGACCTTTCAGTGGGGAACTGGTCCGACATCATCTCCAAGTGTAATGAACATTGGGAAAGAAAGCCACGGCAAAACTTAGAGTCCCCATCAAATTTATCCGGCAAGGATAGTCGTATTCCAGAAGCGGCCACTCGCTGCGGAGGAGGTACAGGAGCTGGCGGAGGAGATGATTGCTGGAGCTGTGGTAGTAACTGTTGTAGCATAACAGTCAGTTGAGACAGCTGTTGGCCTTGTTGCGCAATCTGTTGTGACTGCTGGGCGACCACCGTGGTGAGGTCAGCGACAACTGGCAGAGGAACTTCAGCGGGATCCATGGCCGGATCTACTGTCACGATGCCGGCTGGCAGGTAGTGGATCCTCTGTGCCAGAGAGGGATTGGCGTGGACCGTGCTAGAGGATCGGTTCTAAGTCACTACTGGTTTTCACCAGAGCCCGCCGCAAAGCGGGATGGTCTTGCTGCGGCGGTAGTGACCAGGTCGTATCCCCTAGCAACGGCTCAACCTCTCTGGCTGCTGAAGATAGGCGCGGTACAAGGGAGTAGACAGAAGCAAGGTCGGACGTAGCAGAAGGTCGGGGCAGGCAGCAAGGATCGTAGTCAGGGGCAACGGCAGAAGGTCTGGAATCACAGGCAAGGAACACACAAGGAACGCTTTCACTGGCACTAGGGCAACAAGATCCGGCGAGGGAGTGAAGGGGAAGTGAGGTGATATAGGGAAGTGCACAGGTGTAAACACTAATTGGAACCACTGCACCAATCAGCGGTGCAGTGGCCCTTTAAATCGCAAAGACCCGGCGCGCGCGCGCCCTAGGGAGCGGGGCCGCGCGCGCCGGGACAGAACTGACGGGGAGCGAGTAAGGTACGGGAGCCGGGGTGCGCATCGCGAGCGGGCGCTACCCGCATCGCGAATCGCATCCCGGCCGGAGGTGGTAACGCAGCGCCCCGGGTCCGTGGAACCGACCGGGGCGCTGCAGTGAGGGAAGTGTAGCGAGCGCTCCGGGGAGGAGCGGGGACCCGGAGCGCTCGGCGTAACAAGAGCCATCTGCTCGTAGAGTTGCGCTCCCAGTAAAACCAAGGCAGCTACGTGGGACCTTCTGCCTTGCGTTTCGTTCTGCGCTTCCAGGCTCTCTTTTAAGATCTTCATGTCATCTTCCAGCTTTATATATTTCAGCTACTCACTCTTGAGTTGTGCAGAGTTCATCTTCTCACTGTCCAGCAACTGTTTCTTGGTCTTCTCTAACTCATTGATAAATTTTCCACTCTCACCAATCTGTTCAGATAGATCTGAGATCTCCTGTTGCAAGTTCTTGTTTTCATGTTTAAGCGTCTCAACTTGTTCCAGGGCCTCCTCATACTGCTCACAGAGCAAGTCATTGTCATGACGAGCAGATTGAAGAGCATGTGCAAGGGCATTCTTCGCCTTGATTTCCTCCTCAAGTTGTCTCTTAGCTTTAGAGACACTCTCCAGATTGCTGGCAAGAGCCTCAACTTCCATCTTCATTTCATTCTTCTCTTTTTCAGTTTTTCCATGGCTACCAGCCTAGCCTTGTGATCACTCCGCATAGCCTGATATGCACCATGTAGAAGAATCACTTCTTCTTCCTGGAATGACATCCGCTTGACCAGACTCTCCACTTCACTTTCCTTGCTGGTCACAAGACCCTAGGAGAAGGGCAGGTCATCCTGCAGAGCCACAAACTCCCTTTTGTGATGCTCCATGACTTTTTCCAGCTGAAGCAGCGCTTCTTGCTCTTTCTTAAAGTCAGCAAGTGATTTGTCCTTCTCCTCTGTCAAGCGATGTACCTTTTTCTTTCTCCATCAACTTCCCAGAAACCATCTGCAGGGTTTCTTCCAGATTCTGGATCTGCTCCAGTTTTTTTCCAAGGCCAGCTCGTCTTTTCCGAGACCTTTTACTGACAGCGGTCTCCTCACTCCACTGTTAGACCTTGAGACATCCTCTGGTCCTCTGTCAGACTATCGACCCAACTCTTCTCCATCTCTAGATGAAGTCTCCCCCTTTTTCGGTGTTGCGGCCACTTTTACCTCATTAATATCATCAACAACAGGTGCCACTGACACCTGGCACTCTTCCTCTCCCACCACGTTGGCAACTCTGGAGACTCTTGCTAAACACTCCTGTCGGACCGGTAATCCCTTGGCGGTAAGTTTGTTGCCCCTAGCAACAACTTCAATGGCTCTGGGCACCAGTGAATCCGGGTGATTCCCAAACAGTTCCTCTGAACTGTCTCTCGGCTCCTTGGCAGACTTTTCTTTTGTCTTGTGACAGTCTCTCCATGGCCTGGAAAAAACTACTAGGGCTCCTGGGTCTGCAACAATATGTGGTCCAGCGGTTCGACCTTCCTGGTTACGACCTCTCTCTAGTTCAGACACCACATCTTCTTCACTTAGGACTCTGTCTGTGACCGTAAGCGCAGCCCCCAGCTCCACCGTTACTCTTTTTCTGAGTTTTGTTTTTTCCACAGCCATCTCTGTAGCTTCTTTTCCAGTCACCTCTTTAACTTGACTCGTGGACTGTTCTTCAGCTCCCCTAGTGGTCTGGCACACTCCCACCTGAGATATACATAGGGTCTGCTGACACTCCCTGTCCTCAGCCTCTGCGGAGTTACTGTCCCCTGCTATGTGGTGTAAATCAAGTGTTGTGAGCCTATCAGGTGTTCCTGCTCTAGTCACCTGACTATCTTCCCACAACTGCTGAAAAAATGGAAAATCCTTCCCCAGCACTACTTCATACTCTAAGGTAGGCTCAATTGCAACCTTATGACTTATGGTACCATAGAAAGTAGAAATACACACATTAACTGTTTTATAACCCCAAATACCGGCTTGTATAGACACTACAGCAGGGTCTGGCTTTCTGACGCTGGTCTTTACCAGACTTATTACACATTTTGGATCTAACAAAACCATCATCTTTTTACCTTCTATTTCCAGCTCACACAGGTTTTCTTTTGTCCTGCGAGAGGTGGGAACAGAACTCTTTACATCAGAACACATTAACATAAGTGTTTCAAGAAAAACATTATCAGCCTGCATGGGGTCACAATATACAGCACCATTCTCACAGTCCGGTAGAGACCCCCCAGTCCTCACTACTTCCGGAACCTTTGGGTGCGAACTCTCAGGTGCACTCTCGGCATCCCACAGCTGCCAGAAATACGGAAAGTCTCTGCCCAGTACAATTTCAACTGTAAGTTCCGCACATACCTCCATCATATGGCCTACTGTCCCAAAACATGTATCAAAGGTAATTTGAACAGTCTTACCGGGCTCCGGGTGGGACTTCACAAAGATAATTATTTCCGGCATAATCTGAGATACAGTCTGGCAACAATCCAAATCCACCTACAGTGGGATTCCGCCCACCAACAACTCACAGGACCTCGGCTTCATCCTGGCGACCACCGGTTGTGGCCCACGTCGGTTGCCTACAGCAACGGCCTGATGATGTCCTTTTTCCAGAAAAAAAAAATCTCGATCCGTTGCCCCTAGCAACGCTCCTCCACAGACACCATCCTGTGCTTGAACTCCTCTGCTGGGCTCCTCCGACTTGCAATCTTGCAGGGGGTTGCTCCTAGCAACGGCTCCTCTCCAACTCGCCCGTGTGTTGCCCTTGGTAACGGGTTGCCCTTAGCAACGGCGTGCCTGCATCCTCCACCAAAATGTGACGATCCGTCTTGGGGATTAGCTCTCAGATTGTCCTGGTCACTTGCCACGGGACACGTTCCTCACAATAACACCACAGACCACAGTTCCACATACAAGTCTGGCTCCTCGCCAGCTTTATTTCCACAGGTTGCAGGTAAAACAAAACATAAACAGGAACAAAAATAAAGCCCTAGACCGTCTGGTCACTGACTATACATGTAAGCATGCCCTGTCTATCAACTGGTGAGCTTCCCTCATCCAGTTAAAAACCTGTGCCACCTGCAACCTGTTTTACTACCAGTTCACACCCGAACTTGTACCACTCGCAGCGCCTTCTGCGTGTTACCTAAACAGGGCCCGTGTGTCTCCCCCCCTGACAGCCAGCATACTGTTTCCAAGGGAGAGCCCAGATTAAACTGAGACTCCATCTTATATACACCTCCCTTCCCTGCTGCCTCATTACTTAAGAAGCAGGTAAGATTCTTCAGGGTGAGCAAAGGAAATACACCCTTTCCTTGCCACCTTATCACAATATATATATATATATATATATATATATATATATATATATATATATATATGTATAATTAATAATAATAAATGTTATTAATATTATTATTACTGTTATTATTATTACTATTACAAATTTCAGTAGTAGTAGTAGTAGAGAAGTGCTGTAAAATGTAACGTCTAAGTTAGAAACCAACTCAAAATAACAGTATTACACCTGATGCAATTTTTTTTGTAATGATAGAAAACAATCACTACAATTCCTATACTTAGGTGCTGCATTGCCTGTTATACAGGTATCTATTATATCAAACAAGTTTTATATAGTATAGTAAAAAAAAAAAACTTTCACACAGTTTCTAGAACTTGACGACTTTCAATTTACAATAATATTTTTTTTGGTTGCTTTTTTTAAAATTTACTATCATGGCTGAAGATGAACAAAGATGGAACACATCACAAAGGCACAAAAGAAACACGCTTTTCACACATTTCCATCTACAATATGCTTGTAATAGAATGCACATCTGTCACCTAAGGCTGTGCAACCTATTGTGTTTCCAGGAGTGTGTGTGGGGGGGAGGCTGTTGTTGAGGAGGTCTACTGTTCTACAATGTTCTAACCATAAGCAGATGGGACAAAACATGAGAAATAAGCAACTGTGTTTAAAAAAAATTTCACCTCTTGATGAAGCAACACCACCACCGAGCAGCAGCTGCCTCAAAGCTCCCCATCTATTCTGCCAAAGAGATAACTTCCAGAATTATCAAAGTTTCTAGTCCAGTTTTGGAAATAAACCAGTTCTCAATTGTTACTATTGTCCAGGGGTCAGAATAGTACATTAAATAGTTTTTCCTAGAAAAAAAAAGAATAAGAAAAAAAGAATCTGTTCATTCTGAAATACTTAATTTAAAAACAAATTGTGTGGAGGTTTAGAATGCTCGGGCTGCAAGAGGAGCTTCAGTAATTCTGCACATTGAGTTTTCGGGATTGAATAGAAAGTTTTCCTCCCTGCACCTCCACTGCTTGCTGAATGCGGCAGACAATAAAGATTAGGCAGAATGTGTTGGCCTATAGTGACTTCTGCAGAAAAGTCTCAATTGACTGACTTAACGCCATCTCTGTCTTTTAATTCATTTCATTGTTATATATTTCTCATGTTTTACTCCGGGAGAATGTTAATCAACAAAGTAACTTTTTTCATAGATTTGCTGTAGTACATTAAGTGCTGGTCGGCGTAAGAACTGTATTCTTGTCATAGAAAATGTTTCCGTGGGCTCATTTATATATGTATGAACCATAAAACAATTATTTAAAAAGTTTTAAGATTCTACATGAATTGTAACCACGGCTGGGTTCGGTCAAAGGCAAAAAGGTGATTGTTATTCTCATATTTCCTAAATATAGTGCTCCTCCTTCAAGCTGGCACCGGAAAACGATGTTTCCTGGTGATCAGTGAGATGCACCGCTGCACCCAGAGGTCTGCTGGGTATTGTTTATGTGAAGGACACATGGGAAGGTAAACTCAAAAGAACAGTAAGTGAGGACACATCAATGGGACAAAACAACTATATGGCTAGGTTTCCACACATTTTCTGTCATTTTATGGAAAACTGACACTGCAGTTTTTGAGCCAAATTCTGAAGTAAATCCAGCAGGAAGGAAAATTCTAATTCTATTTCTCATTTCTTTTGAATACACTTCTGGCATTGGCTTAAAAAATGCAGTGGCAGTTTTCCAAAATTAATTCCAGAAAAAGACCTGTGTGGAAACCTGGTCTAAAGGAGAAAACACAACAATTTTAGAAGGGAAAGTTAATAAAGGTTACCCTGTTTCAAATACACCTAATTCATCCATAACGCAGTCTGTACTTCAGGATGTCAGTATGTAGACATGACTGGCCATGTTTGGTCTGCACAGTGCACTTGTGTAATGATGGTAATTAATGACATCCAATAATATGCTATATTAACCCCTTAATGACCACTGGCATATATTTACACTGAGCGCGCTTCATAACTGGCAGGTCCCAGTTGCTATCAGCAGGCAGGACCAGCGATTGATACCGGACATCGGCGATCAGGCTTATGTCCATATTAACCCTTTAGATGCCGTAATCAAAGTTAACCGTGGCGTCTAAACCGGGAGAAAAGTGTTGCCGGTTAGCTCAGTGGGCTGTTCGAGACCGGTGAAATTGCGTCATCCCGAACAGCTGAGAGGACAGCAGGAGGATTCTTACCTTGTCTCCTGCCGTCCGATCGTCGCTCTGCTGCTCCATGCCTGAGATCCAGGCTTAAGCAGCAGAACACCGATAACACTGATCAATGCAATGCATTGATCAGTGTCTTCAATCAAGGTATTGCATGTTATAATCCCCTATGGAGGCTATAACATTGCAAAAAAAAAATAGTGTAAAAAAATTGTTAATGAATGTGATTTAACCACTTCCCTGCTAAAAGTTTGAATCACCCCCTTTTCCATTTAAAAAAAATAAATGCCCGAACTATAAAAATATAATGTTAATTAAATCGCATGGTCAATTGCGTACATGTAAAAAAAAATCAAAAGTCCAAAATTGCATATTTTTGTTCACTTTGTATACCCTAAAAAAATGTATAAAAACTGATCAAAAAGTCCCATCAAAATAAAAATGGCACCAATAAAAACTTCAGATCATGACGCAAAAAATGAGCCCTCATTTATCCCGGAAATATACGGAAAAATACAAAGTTATAGGGGTCAGAAGATGCCAATTTTACACATACTAATTTTGGTGCATTTAGTTATAATTTTTTTAAAGTAGTAAAATAAAATAAAACCTATATAAATTAGGTATCCTTGTAACTGTATTGACCTACAGAATAAAGATATGGTGTCATGTTTAGCAAAAAGTGTACTGCATAGAATTGGAAGCCCCAAAAGTTACAAAATGGCATTTTTTCAATTTTGGCCCTCAAATATTTTTTTCTGGTTTCGCCATAAATTTTGTGATGAAATGATTGATGTCATTAAAAAGTATAATTGGTGGCGCAAAATATAAGCCCTTATATGGTCTGTAGGTGCAAAATTGAAAGCGTTGGGATTTTTAGAAGGTGATGAGGAAAAAATGAAAATGCAAAAACAGAAAAACGCTGCGTCTTTAAAGGGTTAAGTAGATTTATCTCTGTTGACCCATATTATGGTATAGTAAATATAATTGTCTCTACTGGCCCACGCTTTCTGCAGATATTTCTCAAAGCTGTCATCAAATCATATTTTCTAAATTAACTCAGATTATATTCCCTAACTACTCCCAACACCCCTAATGCCCTTAAAAACTTTCCAAGCTTTAACCCCTTAAGGACTCAGCCCATTTTGGCCTTAAGGACGTTTTCATTTCTTCCTCCTCGCCTTCTAAAAATCATAACTCTTTTATATTTTCATCCACAGACTAGTATGAGGGCTTGTTTTTTGCGCGACCAGTTGTCCTTTGTAATGACATCACTCATTATATCATAAAATGTATGGCGCAACCAAAAAACACTATTTTTGTGGGGAAATTAAAACGAAAAACGCAATTTTGCTAATTTTGGAAGGTTTTGTTTTCACGCCGTACAATTTCTGGTAAAAATGACATGTGTTCTTTATTCTGGGGGTCAATACGATTAAAATGATACCCATTATTATATACTTTTATATTATTGTTGCGCTTAAAAAAAATCACAAACATTTTAACCAAATTAGTACGTTTATAATCCCTTCATTTTGATGACCTATAACTTTTTTATTTTTCCGTATAAGCGGTGGTATGGGGGCTCATTTTTTGCGCCATGATCTGTACTTTTTTTTGATACCACATTTGCATATAAAAAACTTTTAATACATTTTTTATAATTTTTTTTTTAATAAAATGTATTAAAAAAGTAGGAATTTTGGACTTTTAAAATTTTTTTTCGTTCACGCCGTTCACCGTACGGGATCATTAACATTTTATTTTAATAATTCGGACATTTACGCACGTGGTGATACCAAATATGTCTATAAAAAATGTTTTTTACGCTTTTTGGGGGTAAAATAGGAAAAACGGACGTTTTACTTTTTTATTGGGGGAGGGGATTTTTCACTTTTTTTTTACTTTTACTTTTACATTTTTTAACATTTTTTTTTACACTTGAATAGTCCCCATAGGGGACTATTCATAGCAATACCATGATTGCTAATACTGATCTGTTCTATGTATAGGACATAGAACAGATCAGTATTATCGGTCATCTCCTGCTCTGGTCTGCTCGATCACAGAATAGAGCAGGAGACGCCGGGAGCCGCACGGAGGAAGGAGAGGGGACCTCCGTGCGGCGTTATGAATGATCGGATCCCCGCAGCAGCGCTGCGGGCGATCCGATCGTTCATTTTAATCGCGAACTGCTGCAGATGCCGGGATCTGTATTGATCCCGGCACCTGAGGGGTTAATGGCGGACGCCCGCGAGATCGCGGGCGTCGGCCATTGCCGGCGGGTCCCTGGCTGCGATCAGCAGCCGGGATCAGCCGCGCATGACACGGGCATCGCTCCGATGCCCGCGGTTATGCTTAGGACGTAAATGTACGTCCTGGTGCGTTAAGTACCACCTCACCAGGACGTACATTTACGTCCTGCGTCCTTAAGGGGTTAAAGAGCTCTGCATCATACCTTACCCCTTACTTACATTGTGTGAGCTCCTGGAAGGAGAAAGTGGGTGTTCTCCAGCAGGCGCAACGTCACTGAAGCCTACGAGAGATGTGCCTCACCATGCCCCGCACGCACTTCCTGAGTTTGGTCTCCTGCCAGGCTGGGAAGAGACCAAACTAACTGTTTGACTTGCGGCAGGAAACAGAACAGAGCCACCTAGTGGATGTTTTGTCATTCACATTAAAAACACATAAAGGTTGGGAATTTTAACAGCAAGCAAATAGCAAAGTGTCTTATAATTACATAAGGTACGTTTAGTGACAGGTAAAGGTTTTTTTGTAAGAAAAATTCACCAAGGAACACAGTAGCAGCAAAGTGGATGAGTGTTTAAAAGTTTCATCCACATGCTGCAGAATTTTTCTACATGGAAATTGACCCATGGGGGGTAGTTAAAGGGGTATTCAGAGTTATAACACTTATCCCCTATTCACAGAATAGTCAGATTGCAGGGGGAAAAATGGGGCCCCAATTCTTTGTTTTGAATGAGTCACATGTGTGCCACCACACCATTCATTGTCTGTGGAGCTGCTGGAGATGGCAGAGTACAGTGGATAGGGAATACGTTTTATAAGATTGCCCCTTTAAATCTGTAACTTGTCTATTTATACTCTAGATTTGTTGAAGATTAAAGTACATAGGGAAATTATAATCTGCAGTAAAATCCACCAACAAGCCTATTGCTTCTGCTTCCATCAGATCTGCAGCATAATCCATGACTGAGGATGCAAAATAGATATTTTATTTTCATCATAGGAAATCTGCAGGAAAATCCACAGTGGTAAATCCTCTCGGAATCCATGCATGACCTTCCACTAATACATTATAACAAATATATCTATTTACTATCAGATGTTTATTGCTCCAGGCCTTTGGCACTTTGGGAACCGGAGCTCCTGATTCCCAGGCATATGAACTCCAGTATTAAATAAACTGGCATTGCAGTAGCTGGTCATCTCTAACTCAGGGCTTGTATTCTTGGAAAGCAGGGGTTGCTACAGTACAGGATGTCATATGAAGCTTTTTGCTAGATATATAAATAAAACAAAAGACAGTGAAGATGACTTTCCTTCATGTTTTATTCCATTAAAGATGATAAAATAGCCATAAAACCAGAAACGTTCCCAATGATGAGACCACTGAATCACTGAATGAAAACAAAATAATGGAACATTTTCTGACGCCTCCTCTGGTCATTTTTAGCTAAGTACAATGATTTTTTTAATGTCTGGTTCAGATACATTACTATGGAGTAATCAAGCATTGGCGGCCTCTGAAATGCCTTAATCTGACACCGGATGAAAGGAAACACAGTCTTTTTCATGACTGTAAGCATTTTCTTTCAATCTGAAACTTTTGCAATTACATACCAAGATTATGAGGTATTTTTGTACAGCTCTGATCAGCAGATTTGATATATGGTTTGAGATCAATTTTTTCTTATGGTAAATCTATATGTTATTCTACTTCTTCATTTGGTGCTATTTGCTGAGTGGCTCTTACTGAGGAGCAAAGGTCACTATCTTGCTGTCTGAGCAGCCGAGTAATCTTTTACTCCTCATAAGACTAGTGAGAGATATTAAATCACAGTTGACGTACCTGAAGCGCAGCAACTTCATCCATATTTTATCTGCTGTAAATTTAATACCGCAGCAGTTTTTAGGGTGATGTATTTATTAACTGGCTGGGGATGAGCAGTACTGAAATTCAGTTTGTTCAGGAAAATAAAATGAAGACAATCTGACAAGTTTATGAAGTAAGCACAAAGGCTATTTATTACTTTTTAAATACTTAAACGATTCTAATGCAGTCATCCAATGACTAAACCACTAAACCATCTATCTATCTATCTCATATCTATCTATCTATCGATCTATCTCATATCTATCTATCTATCTATCTAGAAGAAACAAGAAGAAGCAGCACAACCGTACGAATGCCAGGAATATGTCGGGTGCAAGCAGACGACAACCGAGGTCACGGGCTACACAGGGTATCCACACCAAAAGAATCCAACAGCACTCTGATATACATGAACAATTTAGTGTAGTTTATTCACCCAATGTCATAGCGACATTTCGGCTGCCCAATTGCAGCCTTTCTCAAGCATGCTTGAAAAAGCCTATTAGTGGGCAGTCGAAATGTCGCTATGACATTGGGTAAATAAACTACATTAAGTTTTTCACATACATCGGAGTGCTGCTGGATTCTTTTGGTTTGGATATCTGTCTGCCTATATATCTATCTATCTCTCATATCTATCTATCTATCTATCAAAATCTAGATAGCAACACTCCCCAGCAGATAGAGGTAAAATAAAGATTCAAGGTGCAAGCAATCCTTAGAGACCAGGTCCAATAAGTCCCGTTTAAATCCCAAAAAAAAAGTGATGCAGCACTCCAAATGCAGTTGAAAAAAAAGCAAAAATGTATCTATATATCTATGGGTGTATGTGTAGCACACTCAGGTAAGCTATCCTGAGGTTAACTGGATTGGTCTAAATCCCAGAAAGACCTTGTAAAATGAAAAATACGCATATAATAGACATTATATGACCAGTCCTCAAAGGATAGTAAAGAGAAGAAGCGAGATGGAGAGAAATAGAAGAAATAGAAAAAAGGAAGGGAAAAAGAGAAAAAGATAGCAAAAATAATAATGTATGTTCCACAAAAACGTCAAAACGGCTAAAGATATTAACATGAAACTTGGCACATGTTACTTATATGTCAACAACAAAAATAGGATAGTTAATTTAACCCTTACTCACCCCCATTTGCCAGGGGCGGGGTTTATGTTTAAAGTCCCATATAACTCTATAGGAAATATATGTTACTGCATAACTTCCAAACGGCTGGAGATATTTCGATAATACTTGGTCACATGTTACTTATATGTCCACTTAAAATATAGGATAGTTAATTTAACCTTTCACCACTCCCATTTGTGTGTCGGGGTTTTTGTTTAAAGTCCCATGAAAATCAATGGGAAATGTATGTTTTCACATAACTTCTGTACGGCTGGAGATATTTTAATACCTGGTGCACATATTACGGGTCGGGATAGGAGGTTGAGTTAGGAGGTCAGGATTTGAGGACGGGATTTGAGAATGGGATGGGAGGTCAGGATATGAGGACAGGATAGGAGGACGGGATAGGAGGACGGGATAGGAGGTTAGGATAGGAGGTCGGGAGAGGAGGTTGAGATAGGAGTATGGGATAGGAGGATGGGAATGGAGGTCGGGATAGGAGGTCGGGATAGGAGGACAGGATAGGAGGTCGGGATAGGAGGTCGGGATAGGAGGTCGGGATACGAGGTCGAGATAGGAGGTCGAGATAGGAGGTCGAGATAGGAGGTCGAGATAGGAGGTTGGGATATGAGGACGGGATAGGAGGTCAAGATAGGAGGACGGGATAGGAGGTCGGGATAGGAGGTCGAAATAGGTGGAGGGGATAGGAGGATGGGATAGGAGGTCAAGTTAGGAGGTCAGGATATGAGGATGGGATAGGAGGACGGGGTAGGAGGTCGGGATAGGAGGTCGGGATTGGAGGACGGGATAGGAGGTCGAGATAGGACTTCGCAATAGGAGGTCGAGTTAGGAGGACGGGATAAGAGGAGGGGATAGGAGGTCGACATAGGAGGACGGGATAGGAGGTCGGGATAGGAGGTCGGGATAGGAGGTCGACATAGGAGGAGGGGATAGGAGGATGGAATAGGAGGTTGGGATAGGAGGGTGGGATAGGAGGTCGAGTAAGGAGGTCAAGATATGAGGGGGAGATAGGAGGTCGAGATAGGCGGACGGGATAGGAGGACGGGATAGGAGGTCGGGATAGGAGGTCGGGATAGGAGGACAGGATAGGAGGTTGAGATAGGAGGCTGGGTAGGAGGACGGGATATGGGGTTGGGATATGAGAACAATATATGGGGATTGGATATGAAGTCAAAAGCTTCCTCCTCTGTTGATTTTCCTCCACAACAAGGAAGGTAAAACCGGGCAACGCCGGGTACTCAGCTAGTAGTATTAATAAATATCACACCTCACATCTGGGCAGGGCCCTTGCACCAGATGTTAGCATAAAAAAACATATGAATGTAAGAATATATGAACACAACAACCACCTAAAAGATGAGTATATAAAGATGGTCTGAAAATGTCCGTATATATAGGAAAAAATTGTAAATGTCCGTATATGATAAAATTCAATGATATGATATCACGGTAAATTGCAGTGTGATAAGTTCAGGGAGCGGTAGTTTAAAATACACTTGGTATATTCGATAGTACCTGTAAGCCGGGATATAGTTCACTTACTGACAATATGCGGCCGGTATTCTCGAAAGTGGCAGTCTCAGAGTGAGGGCAGGTATCGGCGCTGGCACGGAGTGGCGTCCGGCCTCCGTACAGGTAAGTAGTCTCGGTGAGGTAGAGGATCCTCGGCAATGTGCAGGCTGGCAAGGAGAGTGTTCGGCCAATTGAGGTAGAAGTAGCAAGGTGATAGATAAACCGCAGTCCCTGGCGTCCTCGTGTTTTGGAGGAAAGAGGATCGCGTGCGCAATCAGCAGTGATCCAATATATGGGGTACTGCAGCGCTGCCCAGACCACAAAAAATATTTAAAAAAGACCTGTCGGAGCTAATATTTGTAGCACTACATACTGTTAGAAGGTGTTGGAGAGGAAGGGATTTAATTACTCGTATGTCACGAGCCGAAACAAGAAAAATCTTTGAGTTCGATTCACTAATTCACAAGGGACTCAATACCGAATTGGAGCTTTTTGGATTCCTCTAGGACATATGAGTCGGGTTTCTCCCCATGAACCGTCATCGGCAGGTCGTTACCGACCCGATGACTGAGCCTGGGGTTGACCCCGGCTCATACTTTAAGTCAATATGTGATTTTTGTATTTTTATTCATATTTTTATATGCATTTTATATGTTCTTTTATGTATCTGCTCATATATATTTTTATATGTATCTTTATATCTATTTTAGTGGGCATTAGCGTTCATTTATATGTGTATTTATTTATGCATACTTATATGATTAATGTATTTCTATCCATGAATATCTGCACATATATTTCAATAACTGTGTCGGTATATATTTAATTCCTCATACAGCTATGTTTAATAGTATCTTAGTAATACTTATTTATATTTATTTTTATTTATGTAGTAATCTCTTTCTCTACCATTTTGGTTATGCAACAGCACATAGATTTCTATTCATCTATTTTCTTTTATTTTTTCCCTTCTGCTCTTCTCTTTTGCCTATTCTACTTTTCAAGTCCAATATATCTATTTATATTAAGACAACTCATATGCGGAATACTTTTCCATGTCTTACCTGCGTCTTTATCTCCTCCCTTTTTTGTGACATCATTACTTTTTACTTTATATAAACCAGGATCCTGGGATGTTGATACACATTTTATGGCTACTGAGGAATGAGACAGCCATCTTGAAATGTGTATAGCCTTGTATTTTAACCAATTATTATAACAACCACCTTTATATGACATTTATAGCCCTTTTTTTGTGTGGTCTGGGCAGTGCTGCAGTACCCCATTTATCGGACCACTGCTGATCACACTCGCAATACTCTTTCCTCCAAAATACGAGGACAACAAGTACTACGGTTTACCTATCACCTTGCTACATCTACCTCAATTGGCCGGACGCTTTCGATGCCAGCCTGCACATTGCCGGGATCATCTATCTCACCGAGACTGCTTACCTGTACAGAGGCCGGACGCTACGCCATGCCAGCACCGATACCTGCCCTTACACTGAGATTGCCACTCTCGAGAATACCGGCTGCATATTGTCAGTAAGTGAACTATATCCCGACTTACAGGTACTATCGGATACTACCGCATATACCAAGTGTATTGTAAACTACCGCTCCCTGAACTTATCGTACTGCAATTTACCGTGATAACATATCATTGTACTTTCTTATATACTGACATTCACAATTTTTTTCTATATATACGGACATTTTCATTTATGTTTTTATATGCTAACATCTGGTGCAAGGGCCCTGCCCAGATGTGAAGTGTGATATTTTTTAATACTATTAAACATTGTTCATATTATTCCCAACCTTGATTCAGGTTTTCTATATTTCTACTGTCTACATTTACTATATTATATTGAGTAAGCTTATTTTTTCTATATTTTTCCCTTCCTTTTTTCTTTTTCTTCTATTTCTCTCCATCTTGCCTCTTCTCTTTACTATTCTTTGAGGATTGGTCATATAATATCTATTATACACATATTTTCTATCTATATATCTATCTCCTATCTATCTCATATCTATCTATCTCATATCTATTTAACTATCTATCTCATATCTATCTATATATTTATCTATCTGATATCTTTCTATCTATCATTTTTAAATGATGTCATTTGAATAGGAATAATTTTGATTAAGAAAGGTATATAAAAAAGTAAATAAACTATGAACATTGTATATTTTTGTAGTCTACTTCTTGATTGGTAAATAAAACTATATGATAATTTACCAGCAGTAGAATATTGCTTAAAGTCATAATCTACTGCACATATAGCTTATGATAAAAGACGTGCATGTGGTATTAATACAAAAAATACATATAAATGGAAAAAACTTAATTTAATAGAATTTATCCATTAAATTGGGATGTTGTGGTCTCCTTTAACCATAATTCTTTAAATTCTTAAATAGTATTATGCATTTCCGTCTAGAGACTATTTCACATATTCAGCAATGATTAGCTTCAGCAGAAATCAGTTAGGACATATTCAGAGCTATTAACTTGTACAATGGGCAGGAGCTGAACTGGAACCCTTTCAACAATGATGATAATTTCCAATGTAAAAGAAACACTAGAGGGTTTGAAAGCAAGGTGATAAACTATGAAAAGCGTGGAATCTAGCCATGAGTGGCACTTTTGAAGATCTTAGAGACTGTAGGTGGAAGATTGCCCATAGGTTCACTGTCTTATTATATAATGACTGATAAGGCAAATATTGCCACTGCTGTCTTATTTTCTTGCAATTGATACTTCATAGTGCAAAATCAATTTGTAACAGCTGAAATATGACAAACTTTAGTAGACCCAGATTTCTAAAGTCCTGTGTGAAATAAATAAAAATTCTAAGATTTATGTATTAAAACAGACATGAATGAGGCAAAAGGGGATTTATGGACTACAGAGAGCCTCAATAGGGGTGTAGAACACATTGCCTTGCTGTAACACAAATAAGGTGTGTGCTGGGTTAGTGAAATAATAATGTTATTCAGTATGACATGCAGATCAGAGGCATTGCTATTAGACTCAATGTCCCAGAGTGGCAAAATGACAGAGCCTGGAGGTGGCATCAGTATGAGGAGACCATATAGTGGCTGAATGGCACAGCATAGAGGTGGCTAAATGGCACAGCATGGAGGTGGCAGCAGCATGAGGAGAACATATAGTGGCTGAATGACACAGCCTGGAGGTGGCGGCAGCATGAGGAGACCATATGGTGGCTGAATGACACAGTCTGGAGTTGGTGGCAGCATGGGGAAACCATATAGGGGCTTAATGACACAGCCTGGAGTTGGCGGCAGCATGAGAAAAACATATAGTGGCTCAATGACACAACCTGGAGGTGGCAGAAGCATGAGGAGACCACATAGTGGCTGAATAGCACAGTGTGGAGGTGGCGCAGGATGAGGAGACCATATAGTGGCGGAATGACCCAGCGTGGAGGTGGCGGCAGCATGAGGTAAACATAAAGTGGCTGAATGACACACAACCTGGAGTTGGCGGCAGCATGAGGAGAACATAAGGTGGCAGTATGAGACAGCTTGGAGCTGGCATCAGCATGAAGAGAACATATGGTGACAGAATGAGACAGCCTGGATGTGGCAGCAGCAGCATCAGGAGTCCTGAAAGTGACCCGGTGACAGAGTGATGCATTGGGTGGCAATACCAGTACTCAGTGACGAAGGTGGGTGAAAAAAGGAGAACTTGGCATCAGATGTGTGGCATCAGGCGGGTGGCAGGATCAAAATAGTAACTGAGGCAGGTAGGCAGAAGAAAATGGTCTATTTTGTAAAAGTGTTAGTGTGCACAAGTAAGTGTTGAGGATATGCATTACATAAAACTCAACTTTTAATAATATTCTTAGGATGACATATATGCACCCAAAGTTGTTTTTTTTATAAAAAAAAGAAAAGGTGTGCAAAAATCACCATGTGCCACCTACACTAACAAATATTGATAGTGATACAAAGACCTCTAAAAGGTGGAAGGGAACAATGTATGGTCCATTGTAACCGGTGGGGGTAAAAACTTGCCCTGTAAGGCCCTACTCTCGCATTATTGATTCCCTCACCCTATTTCCACCTACAAACACTGCCATTTCTCCTGGTTTTTAGGTGGAAATAGGGATTGGTTCCTGTGTGGGGCTGCCCTTTTTTAGACGAGTAACACTTTCCTCGAAAAGGTGGAAGGGAACAAAATATTGTTCATTGTAGCAGGTGAGGATAAAAACTTCCCCTCTAAGGCCCATCACCTTATTAATTCTCTTATTGGCAACTGGGAAACTCGCAGAAAACTCTCTATTTCCACCTAAAAACCCTGGCAAATGGCATTGTTTGTAAGGGGAAATAGGAAGAGGTTCCTGTATGGGGCCAAGACACTTGCCAAGAAGGAAATTAATCATGCGAGAGTAGGGCCTTACAGTGGAAGTTTTTACCCCCACCGGTTACAATGGACCATTCGTTGTTCCCTTCCACCTTTTAGAGGTCTTTGCATTGCATCAATACTTGGTGGTATAGGTGGCACATGGTATTTTTTGCACACCTTTCCTTTTGTTTGATTTAAAAAAAAATTGTGTACATATATTTTATCCTAAGAATATTTTGTTTAAAGTTAAGTTTCACGTAATGCATGTCACGATTCGGCTTACAGGTTGTGGATCCACTGTGTCAGCGAGGGATTGGCGTGGACCGTGCTGGTGGACCGGTTCTAAGAGGCTACTGGTGTTCACCAGAGCCCGCCGCAAAGCGGGATGGTCTTGCTGCGGCAGTAGCAACCAGGTCGTATCCACTAGCAACGGCTCAACCTCGCTGACTGCTGAGAAAGCGTGGGACAGAAGGACTAGGCAGAGGCAAGGTCAGACGTAGCAGAAGGTCGGGGCAGGCGGCAAGGTTCGTAGTCAATATGGATAGCAGGAGATCAGGTAACACAGGCTTGGACAACACTAAACGCTTTCACTGGCACAAGGCAACAAGATCCGGCAAGGGAGTGCAGGGGAAGTGATGTGATATAGCCAGGGAGCAGGTGGAAGCCAATTAAGCTAATTGGGCCAGGCACCAATCATTGGTGCACTGGCCTTTTAAGTCTCAGAGAGCTGGCGCGCGCGCGCGCCCTAGAGAGCGGAGCCGCGCGCGCCAGCACATGACAGCCGGGGACCGGGACGGGTAAGTGACTTGGGATGCGATTCGCGAGCGGGCGCGTCCCGCTGTACGAATCGCATCCCCGCTGGCAATGTCAGTGCAGCGCTCCCGGTCAGCGGGTCTGACCGGGGCGCTGCAGGGAGAGAGACGCCGTGAGCGCTCTGGGGAGGAGCAGGGACCCGGAGCGCTCGGCGTAACAATGCATATATTTAATACTTACTTATGGTCTGATGTGAAGGAATGTCTGTAACGGGGGAGCAGCGCCTTAAATATATTTAGTACTATCCATATATGTGAAGTCTTGGTGTGGCACCATGGTCAATCTACTCTGATGCATCAGGCATTGGTGGGTGGAATTCCTTTCAGATCCATGCCTGATTGATCTTCACAAAGGTCAGTCTCTCCATATTTTTCCTGGACAGAAAAGTTCTCCTTGGGTTTACTATAGCCTCCGCCACACTGAACACCTGCTCTGACGGCACACTACTGGCAGGGAAGGACAGCTTTTCCAGGGCACACTCTGCAAGTTGCGGCCACAAATCAAGTTTGCATACTGCATACTGCTACATAACCCTTCCTCATAACCCTCTAGCTCCTCTAGCTGCTCCTCCTCCTCATCTCCTGTCAGATGACTAGAAAAACCGCCTATCTCGGGAAACCTAAACTGTGCCCCACTGTGCCCCTCCTCCTCCAGGTCAGCCCCCACAGGGCTCATGTGGCCGTGAGATGTAGGCGCCATGTCTCCAGTGCTTTGACCAGCCATTGTTTCCAACACGTGTTGTAGTAGATGAAGCAGTGGAATGACGTTGTTCATCCCGTAATCCTGATGACTGACTAATAATGTTGCTTCCTCAAAGGGCCTGAGCAAACTGCATGTGTCACATATGAGTTGCTACTGGTTGACATTGAAGTTACTCCTATCCACTTGGATGATCAAGAAATCGGTGATGGCTTTTCTCTGTTTGTATAGTCGGTCAAACATACGGGGGGTGGAATTCCAGCTTGTGGAAACGTCGCAAATAGTCTTGCTCACGAATATTCGCAATTCGAATTTTATTCGCGAATATCACATATTCGCGAATTCGCGAATATAACACTATATATTCGAAATTACGAATATTCGTTTTTTTCACAGTACACATCACAGTGATCATCCCTCTCTGTTTCCAACTTGTGTGGTCTAAAGAAAGCTCTAATACTACTGTGTGAGACCTCCGGGCAAATATTCGCATATGCGAATATTCGCTTATGCGAATATTCGCGAATATTGATCCCTCCCTTCTTTTAGCTTGTGGGCCAATGAGAATTATGCAAATACAGTTGTCGGAGATTAGAAACATACATATAAAGTTCATAAATTTTCACATATGCAAATTTTCGCCTATGCGGAAAAAAAAACGCGAATATTACGAATATGTGAATTTAGCGAATATATGACGAATATTCATCCATATATTCGCGAAATATCGTGATTTCGAATATGGCCTATGCCGCTCAACACTATTCGCAAAGAAGACTATGTTGAGGAATGCCGTTCTGACGCTGCAGCTCAAGGAGGGTGTGCTTTGCGGTGTACGAGTGACTGAAGTGCATGCGTAGTTTCCTTCCCATTGTTAGGATGTCTTGCATATGGGAAGAACACTTCAGGAACCGCTTGACAACCAGATTCAACAGGTTTGCCATGCAGGGCACATGTCTCAGGCTTCCTTGTCGCAGTGCAGACAAGATGTTCTTTCCGTTGTCTGTCACCATGGCTCCCATTTCTAGTTTTTGTGGAGGAAGCCATGATTCGATTTCTTCATGAATGACTTTTAGAAGTTCCTCCACTGTGTGACTCCGTTCGCCAAGGCAAACCATGTGAAGAACAACGTGACACTGCCGTGCCCTGCACACATGGTATGCTGGAGGGGCACTGAGACTTGTCCATGCAGTGAAGGCTGAGGACACGGTGGAGGATGAGGAGGCAGAGTAACACACTGTTACAGAACCAATGGCTGGAGAGCGTGGAGGCAGAAGCAGCTTGACCTGTCCAGGTTGCAGCACTTGTGGCTGTGCAGGAACCACATTCAGCCATTGGGCCGTAAAGGACATGTATTGTCCCTGACCGTAGTTACAGCTCCACACGTCGGCGCTGCCGTGCACTTTGGTACACACTGACAGGCTCAAATACTGGCCCACCTTCTGTTCCACAAAATTGTGCAGGGCTGGTACTGCCTTCTTCGCAAAGAAACGATGGCTTGGGACTCTCCGGCTCAGCACAAGCTATCAGTTCTCTGAAAGGTGCAGAGTCCACCACTTGAAAAGGGAGGGACTGCAGCACCAGCAAACTGGACAGGAGCAGATTCAGCTCCTGCGCCGTTGAGTGAGTTGGTGCATCCTGTTGTATATTGGACATGGCTTTGCCGATGGATTGCTGGCGGAATGACTGACTCGAAGTAGGAGGAGCAGGAGCATCTGGAGTGATAGAAGATGGGTATGACACACATCTCCCTTCGGCTGAGGTGGTGGAGCCTTGGCTGGCTAAAAATGGGAGCGGCGTGCAACTGGGGGATGCAGCAGGCTGGACCACATTGGAGCCATGGTTCTCCCAGGCCGCTTTATGGTGACACTGCATATGTTGACGCAGGGCCGTAGTGCCATCATTGGGACCCTGGCCACGTTCACCTGTTGCTGACACATCTTGCATGTGGCCATGTTAAACTTCTCCGGATGCTTGATGAAAAACTGCCACACCGCTGAGTAGCTGATTTACCCACCAACAGTCCACACTGATTGACTGCTACTCCCACCGACTCCATGAACCCCTGTTTCACTACCTTCCGGGAAGGTAGGCTTCCGCGAAGCAGGTGGTCTACCCCGGGAATGTTTGGCTGCAGACTTTCCACTTCTGCCACCATGCTGACTGCTAACCATGCTACCACCTTGCTGGCTCAGTTGATGCCTCACGGGAAACCTGCAACCCTCTTCTCCTGATGATTATGATGAAGCCCCTTCTGCACCTGGCTCCCAAGTGCGATCAGCTTCATCATCATCATCATCGAGTTGTGTCTGCACGTCACTGATGTCCTCCCCAGGTTCCTCAACAGTGTCTGCTTCAGGAGCCTGAGTACTCGCAACACCACCTCCCACCCCTCTCTCCTCATCACTACTTTCCTGCCTAGCGGAGGAAGCGGCGGATGTCTCCTCCACTTCTTGGCTGGGCAGTAGCTGCTGACTGTCCTCTAGATCGTCCTCATTAAATAGAGGAGCTGAACCCACAGCATAAATTACTTATGTGGGGGGAGGGAACAGCAAATGAGAGAGTGAATGGGAGGACAGAGATGTTCTCCCGGGCCATGCCAACTGAGGTTTGTGTCTGAGGAACCCACCGACTGTTGACTGGGGGTGTCAGATGTCACTTGTGATGAAGGGGATGACCGTGTTAACCAATCGATGACGGCAGATGGGTTGCTGGTCGAGACACGACTGCTCACTTATACCGGGAGCTCAGGCCTCTCGCTGCGACTTTTGCTGCCACTCTACCCCTGCTTGATGGATTTAGGCCTCTGCAATTCCTCTGTGCACATCCTGCCACTTCTTTGCCTGACATACTTAGTGCGTATATGAGGTGTGTGGAATACGCTCCACTACACTTAAAACAATATTTGTCTACAACACCCGCAGTTGTGTACCTTTGCCTGGCCTTTAAAGTATCTAGGCCCTTAAGAATTTAACAGGAACAAAATAGTACACCACTTAGATGTATGTATGTGGTATTCACTTATCAGGGGAGGACAATGCACTCCTGTATGCTTAAAACAGTATTTATGTACAACACCAGACTTTAACAGGAACAAAATAGTACAACACTTGTGCATATGTGGTATGCACTTATGAGGGGAGGACAATTCTCTCCAGTACGCTGAAAACAGTATTTGTCTACTACACCAGCCGGTGTGTATTTTTGGCTGGCCTTTCCCAGAATCTAGGCCCTTAAGACTTTAACAGGAACAAAATAGTACACCACTTAGATGTTAGTATGTGGTATGCACTTATGAGGGGAGGACGATGCACTCCAGTATGCTTAACCCTTTAACCCCTTAAGGACTGGGGTTTTTCCGTTTTTGCATTTTGGTTTTTTGCTCCTTGCCTTTAAAAAATCATAACTCTTTCAATTTTGCACCTAAAAATCCATATGATGGCTTATTTTTTGCGCCACCAATTCTAATTTGTAATGACGTCAGTCATTTTGCCCAAAAACCCCGCAGTTTTGTAACTTTTGGGGGCTTCCGTTTCTACGTAGTACATTTTTCGGTAAAAATGACACCTGATATTTATTCTGTAGGTCCCTACTTATATAGGTTTGATTTAGTTGTACTTCTGGAAAAAAATCATAACTTCATGCAGGAAAATTAATACGTTTAAAATTGTAATTTCTGATCCCTATAACTTTTTTTTTCCGCGTATGGGGCGGTATGAGGGCTCATTTTTTGCGCCGTGATCTGAAGTTTTTAACGATACCATTTTTGCATTGATAGGACTTATTAATCGTTTAATTCATTTTTTCATGATATGAAAAGTGACCAAAAATGCACTATTTTGGACTTTGGAATTTTTTTGCGCGCACGCCATTGACCGTGCGGTTTAATTAACAACATATTTTTATAATTCGGACATTTCCGCACGTGGCGATACCATATATGTTTATTTTTATTTTGATTTACACTGTGTTTTTTTTATGGGAAAAGGGGGGCAGATTCAAACTTTTAATAGGGAAGGGGTTAAATGATCTTTATTCACTTTTTTTTTTGCAGTGTTATAGGTCCCATAGGCACCTATAACACTGCACCCACTGATCTTTCACATTGATCACTGGTTTCTCATAAGAAGTGATCAATGATTCTGCCGCTTGACTGCTCATGCCTGGATCTCAGGCACTGAGCAGTCATTCGGCGATCGGACAGCGAGGAGGCAGGTAGGGACCCTACTGCTGTCCTGTAAGCTGTTCGGGATGCCACGATTTTGCCACTGCTATCCCGAACAGCTCACTGAGCTAACCGGCACACTTTCACTTTAGATGCGGCGTTCAACTTTGAACGCCACGTCTAAAGGGTTAATAGCGTGCGGCACTGCGATCAATGCCGCGCGCTATTAGACACGGGTCCTGGCCGTTGTTAGAGGCCAGGCCCGACCTGCTATGATGCGGGGCCACGGCGTGGCCCCGCGTTATAGATTGGGAGCGGGCACATGACGTTCCAGTACGTCATGTGTCCTTAAGGGGTTAAGGACCAGGGGTTTTTCCATTTTTGCACTTTCATTTTTTCCTTCTTACCTTTAAACAATCATAACTCTTTCAATTATGCACCTTAAAATCCATATGATGGCTTTTTTTTTTTGAGCCACCAATTCTACTTTGTAAGAACATCAGTCATTTTACCCAAAAATCTACGACGAAACAGGGAAAAAATCATTCTGCGACAAAATTGAAGAAAAAACACAATTTTGTAACTTTTGGGGGCTTCCGTTTCTATGCAGTACATTTTTTGGTAAAAATTACACCTTCTCTTTATTCTGTAGGTCCATACAATTAAAATGATACCCTACTTATATAGGTTTTATTTTGTCATACTACTGGAAAAAATCATAACTAAATGCAGGAAAATACATACAGTTAAAATTGTCATCTTCTGACCCCTATAACTCTTTTATTTTTCCGCGTATGGGTTAGTATGGGGCTTCATTTTTTGCGCAGTGATCTGAAGTTTTAATTTTCAATATTATTGTATTGATTTGACTTTTTGATCTTTTTTTATTCATTATTTCATGATATAAAAAGTGATCAAAAATACACTGTTTTGGACATTGGAATTTTTTATGCGCGTACGCCATTGACCGTGCGGTTTAATTAACAATATATTTTTATAATTGGAACATTTCAGCACGTGGTGATACCACATATGTTAATTTTGAAGGGGGATGGGAAAAGGGGGGTGATATAAACTTTTATTAGGGAAGGGGTTAAATGATCCTTATTAACCTTTTTTCCACTTTTTTTGCAATGCTATGGCCCCCCATAGGGGTCTATAACACTGCACACACTGATCTTTTACATTGATCAATGGTTTCTAATAGGAAACCATTGATCAATGATTATGCCGCTTGAGTGCTCATGCCCGGATCTCAGGCACTGAGCAGTCATTCGGCAATCGGACACCAAGAGACAGGTAAGGGGACCCTCCTGCTGTCCTACAGCTGTTCGGGATGCCGCGATATCACCACGGCCTTCCCAAGCAGCCTACTGAGCTAGTCGGGGGTAGTTTAGTTTCACTTTAGACGCGGCGATAAATTTTGAATGCTGCATCTAAAGGGTTAATAACTCACGGCACCACGGGTCTCGGCCGTTGTTAGAGGCCGGGCCCGACTCGCTATGAGTTAACGCTATTATAGAACGGGAGCGGACTCAGGGTGTACAGGTACGCCCTTGGTCCTTAACAGGTTAAAACAGTATTTGCGTACAACACCAGCCAGTGTGTACTTTTGGCTGGCCTTTCACAGTAACAAGGGCCATAAAGACTTTAACAGGAACAAAATAGTACACCACTTAGATGTACGTATGTGGTATGCACTTATGAGGGGAGGACAATGCGCTCCAGTACGCTTAAAACAGTATTTGTCTACATACCACCCGATGAGTACTTTTGGCTGTCCCTTCACTGCATCTAGGCCCTTAAGTCTTTAACAGGAACAAAATAGTACACAACTGAGATGTAGGTATGTGGTATGCCCTTATGAGGGGAGGACAATTCGCTCCAGTATGCTTAAAACAGTATTTGTGTAGAAAGCGAACAGTACACACCTGTGCTGCAGCACACAGTCGCTGTGTACTACACCCAAAATTGCACTTTCTCTCTCAATCTCACTCCCTTTCCTATCAGTGCTTCTAGGCAGGCTTTGGGCTTGAGGTGAATCGCTGCTGTTTTGTGCAACACACTGCCCTCTGTCCCTCTCTGTAATAGAACGCTGTAGTGACTAGGAGGGGAATCGCTGCTGTAAAAATTATTTTCTTTACAACACACACTGCTCTCTGTCCCTCTGTGCAACAGAACGCTGATGTGACTGGGAGGTGAATCGCTGCTGGAAAAATGCTTTTCTGTGCAACGCACAGCACTGTCTGTCCCTCTCTATCTCTCTGCAATAAAAGGCTGAAGTGACTGGCTGCAATATGGCTGCTGATTATATAGGGCTGGGACATCACAGGGGTGGCTGGCTGCTGATGGGCTGCATGCTGCACGTGATTCAGGGTCATCCCGCCTACCCTTGTTCCCGCCTTCCCAGGATTCCATGCCCCATGTCCTCACAAGTGGATCCGCCATTTTAGATGCCCTGGAGCCTGGACCACCCTAAATGGAGTTTAATGAATCGATTCAAGGGATCGAAGCGTGGTGATATTTGCATTCCTTGTAAATCGAATTTTTCCTGAAACTGGTAACGAATTCGGATTCATCAGATTCGATTCGCTCATCCCTAATTGTGGATATACAATATAAGGTGAAATGTCTCTATCTCAGACCACATGCTACTGCAGTGATGTCTTTAAGAGGCAAAAGGATGGACATGAAAAGTTTTCCTTTTTCTTTCTTTTTGGAGAAATAAGGGACCCAGCCCATGGACAAAAGTGACACTTAGCCCCATTCAATGGAAGTGCGGCTGGGCCCAGGAGTGGCACAATTTCATGAAAAAAGCTGCCTTTTATAGTCCCTTTAGGTATTGATATTTTCATGTACTATAGTACAAATGAATCAAGGTTCTACATAAATTTTCTGGCATAAAAAAGTTAAACTGATTTGCGCAAAATGTGTGACTCTTTGCTTTTCTGCACCCCCTACACCACTTTTACAAAAATTGGGCAGGGGTTAGCAGAATGGGGTGTGACCTGCTGCAGCCCAGCAGATTTATCATAACCTTTACCAGTAGAATAGGTAGAATAGATATCTTATTGTAGTGCATGGACAATGTGAGAAGTGCTTTAAAACTTACCCGTCAGATCCAACAAAAAAAGTTTTTTTTACAGGTATTGCTCAGTACCTAATCCTGACCATGAACATTGCATGTACTAATTTTTATGTGTCTAGCACCTTTATTTATTTTTTTATTAATAACTGTGCAGGTCTCCGCCCCCTCCCTCAGTATGCTGTCTGCTCACATCTCCCCTAGCATTAGGAAAACTACAACTCCCAGCTTGTCCTCACTGACAGTAGCAAGACACAAGCTGACAGTGGAAGGATTTTTCCTCCAGCTGTGAGCCCTGTCCTTACAGCTGTCAATCAAGGAAGTGTGTCCATGACGCATGGACACAGCAGGACTAGTATGTGTCCAAGTAGGCAGGGGGGGCAGTTGTTTGACTGGCTTTTTCAGTATGAAATACGGAAAATTTTCTAATGAAGCAATTGCAAAACCTATTGCTTTACAACATATCAAATGTTTTTGTATCTTACAGTGCCCATTTAAACATATTAAAATGCTTGGGCTTTTAATAATTCTGGCATATATTTCGAGCCATAGGACATTTACTTAAAAGTAGCACTGAGACCCCTTTTCTATTTAAGATATATATATAAATATATATATATATATATATATATATATATATATATATACATATATATATATATATATATATATATTCCGTATTTATCGGCGTATAACACGCACTTTTTAGGCTAAAATTTTTAGCCTAAAGTCTACCTGCGTGTTATACGCCGTTAAGCCGCTGCAGTTCAATGATTTAAAGCGGGCGCTTTAAATCAATGAATTGCAGCGGCTTTGCAGGTGCAGAGACCGCCAGCACTGCTGGCTTCTCTGCCCCTGCCTGTCCTGGGGTCTAGAGCCCTGCTGCCGGCCCTTCTCTCCCCCTGGTTATCGGCGGCGCCGACAGACAGGGGGAGAGAAAGGGCAGCGGCACTCATTGACGGCGCCCCTGCCCCGTTGCCTCCCCATCCCTGGTTGCATAATTACCTGTTGCCGGGGTCGGGTCCTCGCTGCTTCAGGCCTCCGGTGTGCGTCCCCTGCGTCGTTGCTATGCGGTGCACGGCGCGGTGCAATGACGTCACTCGTCATTGCGCGGCGCCGTGCATAGAAATGACGCATGGGACGCACACCGGAGGCCTGAAGCAGCGCGGACCCGACCCCGGCAACAGGTAATTATACAATGAGGGTGCATGTGTGTGCATGCGTATACCCCGATACACCCCCAGGAAAGGCAGGGGAAAGAGGCCGTCGCTGCCCGCTTCTCTCCCCCTGCCTTTCCTGGGGTCTAGAGCCCTGCCACTGCCCCTTCTCTCCCCCTGACTATCGGCGCCGCTGCCCCATTGCCGGCGCTGCTTCTCTCCCCCTGGCTATCGGTGCCGGCAATGGGACGCCGGCACCGATAGTCAGGGGGAGAGAACAGGCAGCGGCGCCGATAGCCAGCGGGAGAGAAGGCAGGGCTCTTGACTCCAGGAAAGGCAGGGGGAGAGAAGCAGGCAGCGACGGCCTCTCTCCCCCTGCCTTTCCTGGGGGTGTATTGGGGTATACGCATGCACACACACGCACCCTCATTTTACCAAGGATATTTGGGAAAAAAACTTTTTTTACCCAAATATCCTTGGTAAAATGATGGTGCGTGTTATAGGCCGGTGCGTGGTATACCCCGATAAATACGGTATATATATATATATATATATATATATATATATATATATATATATATATACATATATATAAGAAACTGAAATAGCTTTTAGTGCGACCATTAATGTTACCAATTGACACTTACACACTGCTTGAAACTATTTAACTAACATAAATTGACTGTCACGATGCCGGCTGGCAGGAGGTGGGTCCTCTGTGCCAGAGAGGGATTGGCGTGGACCGTGCTAGTGGACCGGTTCTAAGTCACTACTGGTGTTCACCAGAGCCCGCCGCAAAGCGGGATGGTCTTGCTGCGGCGGTAGTGACCAGGTCGTATCCACTAGCAACGGCTCAACCTCTCTGACTGCTGAAGATAGGCACGGTACAAGGGAGTAGACAGAAGCAAGGTCGGACGTAGCAGAAGGTCGGGGCAGGCAGCAAGGATCGTAGTCAATAAGGTAATAGCAGGAGGTCAAGTACACAGTATGGACAAACACAGTAACGCTTTCACTAGGCTCTAAGGCAACAAGATCCGGCAGGGGAGTGCAGGGGCAGAGATCAGATATAGTCTGGGAGCAGGTGGAAGCCAATTAAGCTAATTGGGCCAGGCACCAATCATTGGTGCACTGGCCCTTTAAGTCTCAGGGAGCTGGCGCGCGCGCGCCCTAGAGAGCGGAGCCGCGCGCGCCAGCACATGACAGCAGGGGACGGGAACGGGTAAGTGACCTGGGATGCGATTCGCGAGCGGGCGCGTCCCGCTGTGCGAATTGCATCCCCGACGGCCATGACAGTGCAGCGCTCCCGGTCAGCGGGACCGACCGGGGCGCTGCGGAGAGAGAGACACCGTAAGCGCTCCGGGGAGGAGCGGGGACCCGGAGCGCTAGGCGTAGCATTGACATTCAGTTTAGGTCTTTGCTTCTTTCTTTGAGAAAGTAGACTAAGTTTGCAAATGTCCTTAAAGTAAAAGCTCCTTCAGATGTATTGAACACTGCAAGCAGCTTAGGAAGTTTTTTATCCAATACCAATACCAAAGCATTGAGCCATAATACTTTGTAATTAAGAGATAGAATCAAGAGTATGATAGTGCAGTATCCCGGTACAGGACCTTGTCCTGTCCCTGTCCTAGGTCCCCTCAGTTAGAGTTGCTCTGTTCCACAGGGCTCTCCTGCAGGCCTTACCCCTTGCTCACCTCATATAAGGCATTGTAGGTGTATTGATCAATTGTTAATTATGTATAAAGTTGTGTATAAAGTTGTACAAATGTATATGACCTTCCTGGGTCATGTGATATTGTCATGTGATGTACCCAGAGTTCATTAAGTCATTGATAAAGAGGGACCCCCCCCAAAACACGTCTGGTGATATTCTCACATTACTCCGATCAGTATTGCCACCTTACTGCATCTGCACACTCCTATGTTTACTACTCGCAAGCGCTACAGTCTCCGCTAACCAGGACCACCGCTAGGTCTGTTTGAGCGCTTAAAAAACTTGACTGCCACACGAGGACGCCTTGGATTACCATTACAGCGCTACTTCTGCTGCCCGACCTCCGCCGACCCGAGCCGGACGCCGATCCGTGCCAACGAGCAACCAAGTGAGCCGGCATCTTCACGCTGCACTTACAGTCAGCACATTCTAGAGATACCTACTGCTAGCCACAATCTCCGATATTACCCATTTGCGGCAACGACCTCCGCTGACCTTCTGGGACCGCAAGTAATACACATCCATAGGCTGGGAGCAACTCATACCAACCTGGAGGGAATTTACATTACGGATACAATAGTTTGTCTCAGCAATACTTTTATCTACTTGACTCGTGGTTTTTCAACTTATATACTGCATTATTAACAGAAACTGCTACAACCTGGAACTAGATACTATTTGAGACATTCACCATACAGTTATAGCAGATGTACTGTCTGCACTAACCCTTAAGCAATCTATACAATTTGAGGTAAACTTAGATCTAATCCATTATGGTGGCATACTATATTGACCAATTAATATATATTATTATACACTTTAACACTATAACAGTAATCAGTGTTATATCTATATTTTATATTGTGACATTATGGCCCAGATTTATCAAATAATGTCTATAGTAGATTTTGTGCAGCTCTGCTGTGGTGGGAAAATCTCTACCACATACACTTTTTTTAGACGCTTGTGAGGGAGGGAAGTAGACACTTTCCAGGGTCCTGAATTTGGCAGGTTAGGTGTTTTTACTTAATTTCACAGAGATGCCGGGACATTTTTAATTGCATTTTGGACACAACAATCAAATTTGTTTGTGGTGTCTAAGGGGTTAAAGCCATGATCGGTGATGTATGGCATTAAAGATGGGTCCTGGTGGCAGATAGCCACCAGGATAACCCAGCTATGACCCACGTTCAGCTCCTGAGTGTGTGTCATAGAAGGGGAGTGGGATGCTGTCGTCCACAAAAGGTTAAAGGTTGAATTGTGGAAGGTAGAAGTGATTCTTATGCCTACTGCTAGGTGGTGTAACTTTGCGCCTAAAAAAGTACCTTTGCGCACAAAATAGCGACTTTTGACAAAAGTTGCAACTGATAAATACGTGACCACTGCATGGTCAAAAAGAAAAAGGTTCTACGGGTAGGCAAAAAGAGTGAAATTGTTTATATCAAAAGATGCATAAAAGTCGCTAAATATGCTGCTTGCGCCTGAACTGTGCCAAAGCATAGACAAAAAAAAAATGCTCTAAAAGCTAAAATGATAAATCTCCCCCTATGTGCATATTGAATCTGTAGCAAGGACTCAGATTCCAGCTTTTTATGTATGTCTATTTATTTTTAATAAAAACATGTGAATTGATAGGAAAACCAGCTACATCCTTATTCCTTTTATACCTTATATCGATTATTTATTAATCTATTTTTATCTTTAATTGTCTGTCTACACCTAGAGGTCTGAATTTCAGCAATTTATGCTTACTTCTGTTTATTGGCACTACTGATTATAGTGTAACTCAGTACCTCGGTCCAGACACAAACCACTTTTTTAGTGTGTAGCCACTCAATTTCTATATTATTTAGATTTGTAAATTACTTCTATTTAAAAATATAAATCCTTCTCTCTGCTGACACATCTGTCCAATTCAGGTACTCTCCAGAGCAGGAGAAAATCCCCTTGGCATGGACAGAGGTATCAGCAGAGAGCAGTGTGGTCAGACAGAAAATAACTATACAACTCCCTGTGGAGCATACAGCAGCTGATTAGCTTTCTGGTACCAGTTGATTTAAAAAAAATTATAATTTCCGCCGGAGTACTCCTTTAAGGTCAAAATGGACTGAGTCCTTAACCTCTTAAGGACCCATGACGTACTGGTACGTCATGAGTCCGCTCCCGATCTATAACGCGGGGCCACGGCGTAACAATGGCTGGGACCCGTGGCTAATAGCGCGCAGCACTGATCGTGGTGCCGTGCGCTATTAACCCTTTAGACGTGGCATTCAAAGTTGAACGCAGCATCTAAAGTGAATTTAAAACCATGCCGGTTAGCTCAGGGGGCTGTTCGGGATCGCCACGGCAAAATCGCAGCATCCCGAACAGCTTACATGACAGCCGGAGGATCCCTACCTGCCTCCATGCTGTCCGATCACCGAATGACTGCACAGTGCCTGAGATCCAGGCATGAGCTGTCAAGCAGTAGAATCATCGATCAGTGGTTTCTTATGAGAAACCAGTGATCAATGTAAAAGATCAGTGTGTGCAGTGTTATAGGTCCCTATGGGAGCTATAACATTGCAAAGAAAAAGTGAAAAAAAAAAGTGAATAAAGATCTTTTAACACCTCACCTATTAAAAGTTTGAATCACCCCCCTTTTCCCATTTATAAAAAAAAACTGTGTAAATAAAAATAAAAATAAACATATGTGTTATCGCCGCGTGCGGAAATGTCCGAATTATAAAAATATATTGTTAATTAAACTACACGGTCAATGGCTTCCAAAATAGTGCATTTTTGGTCACTTTTTATATCATGATTAATAAGTCCTATCAATGCAAAAATTATACCGCTAAAAATTTCAGATCACGGCGCAAAAAATGAGCCCTCATACCGCCCCATACGCAGAAAAATTTAAAAGTTATAGGGGTAAGAAGATGAAAATTTTAAACCTATAAATTTTCCTACATGTAGTTAGGATTTTTTCCAGAAGTCCGACAAAATCAAACCTACATAATTAGGGTATCATTTTAATCGTATGGACCTACAGAATAAAGAGCAGGTGTCATTTTTACCGAAAAATTTACTGTGTAGAAACGGAAGCCCCCAAAATTTACAATATGGCATTTTTTTCTTCCATTTTGTCTCACAATGATTTTTTTTCCATTTTGCCGTCGATTTTTGGGTGCAATGACTGACGTCATTACAAAGTAGAATTGGTGGTGAAAAAAATAAGCCATCATATGGATTTTTAGGTGCAAAATTGAAAGAGGTATGATTTTTTAAAGGTAAGGAGGAAAAAATGAAAATGCAAAAACAGAAAAACCCCGGGGGTTAAAGGGGTACTCCGGTAGAAAACAATTTATTTTTAGTCAACTGATGCCAGAACCACTTCTTTATTGGGGGTGTCTTGCTAATTGCCTATAATTTCCACCTGTTGTTTGTTCCATTTGCACAACAGCATGTGACATTGATTGTCAATCAGTGTTGCTTCCTGAGTGGACAGTGTGATTTCACAGAAGTGTGATTGACTTGGAGTTATATTGTGTTGTTTAAGTGTTCCCTTTATTTTTTTTTGAGCAGTGTATATTAAAAGGGTAATTTCTCAGAAAACAATAAAAAAAAAATCAACTGGTGCGAGAAAGTTGAACAGATTTGTACATTACTTCTATTAAAAAAAATCTTAATCCTTCCAGTACTTAACTGCTGTTTACTACAGAGAAAGTTTTTTCTTTTTGAATTTTTTTCTGTCTGACCACAGTGCTCTCTGCTGACACCTCTGTCCATGTCAAGAACTGTCCAGAGCAGGAGTGGTTTGCTATGGTGATATGCTCCTACTCTGGACAGTTCCTGACATTGGCAAAGGTGTCAGCAGAGAGCACTGTTGACAGACAGAAAATAAATTCAAAAAGAAAATAACTTTCTCTGTAGTAAACAGCAGCTGATAAGTACTGGAAGGATTACAATTTTTAAATCGAAGTAATTTATAAATCTGTTTAACTTTCTAGCACCAGTTGATTAAAAAATGTTTTTTTCATCGGAGTACCTTTTAATATTTTTAACAGAAGTCATTTACAATTCTGTTTTACTTTCTGGCACCAGTTGATTTGAAGTATATTGTTTTCCACCCGAGTACCCCTTTAAGGGGTTAAATGTTGAGACCAAGGAAAAACGAATTTAAACTAACTGGTGATATATCAAGTTTATAGATAAGATTATTTTCTACAACTTTCCTAATAAGACTCTGGGATGTTTTAAGTCTGTGCCACTTCCCATCCTCTGTACCTCAGCTCTCCATAGATTTCAATGAGGAGCTCTAACCTGATCCTTCAGTCAGCTAATTGTCCTCATACTGTATATTAAAAGGGTAATTTGGTGGAAAACCATTTTTTTTATCAACTGGTGCCAGAAAGTTAAACAGATTTGTAAATTACTTATATTTAAAAATCTTAATCCCTCCAGCACTTATCAGCTGCTGTATGCTCCCATTTCTTTTCTGTCTGACCACAGTGCTCTCTGCTGACAAATCTGTCTGTCTCAGAAACTGTCATGAGCAGGAGCAAATCCCCATAGCAAACCTATCCCGCTCTGGATAGTTCCTGACATGAACAGGGGTGTCAGCAGAGAGCACTGTGGTCAGACAGAAAAGAAAAAGAAAAAAAAATAACTTCCTGTGGATCATGCAGCAGCTGATAAGTACTGGTAGGATTAAGAGTTTTAATTAATTTGATTAAGCAATTTACAAAGCTGTTTAACTTTCTGGCACCAGTTGATTTAAAAATAAATTGATTTCCACGGAGTACCCTTTTAAAGCTGTTTGTGTAGAGTGAATGTTCAGTTTTCGACAGAGGAGGAAGCAGGACAAGAGCCCAATAAGTGGAGAAAAATGCAGTTTTTTATTAGAATATATTAGAAAGTTTCTTACATTTGCTTCTGCTGTTGATTGATACTAAGTTTGTTGAAAGTATAGTGCCTATTCAGAAGAAAATGTAAACTGTATAAACGTGTGTAGATTGAGATTATTACTTAATGAAATGAAAATGATAAACCCAAGTAAAGACTCATTTGGACTAAATTTTTACTGCTTTTCTACACCATATTCTTCATAAGGGCAAGCCGCTGCAATTGTGCACGTGTATAAATAAATCTCCCCCCCCCCATTGTTTTGTGGAAGCATAAAACTATTGAAGTTAAAGGGGTGCTCCACTGGTCACCGTTAGGAAGTAAATGTTCCGAACACTGTTTTCACTCTGCGGGGGTCGGCCACACTCTCATTACATCATAGCCACACACCCTCAATGCAAGTCTATGGACAAGTTTTATCTAAACTGTACCTATTTGTTTGATACCATAATTCTGTACAAACAGAGCTTACTAATATTGATTTACACTGCAACATTAAGAATGGTACAAATAGAAATTCCTTAATATGGCCAAGGGAGACAAGAACGATGGGAAAATTAATCTAAAACAGGTTTGTTTTATGTATTTTATCTACTCTATTGCTTTAGGAAAAATTTGACCTCAAAGTAAATCAGTAATGTTATCCAGCTTTCAAAAACAAACCCCTTAATCACAAGATGGTGAATAAGTGTCTGATTCCTGGGGGTCCGTCTTCTTGTACCCCCCCCCCCCTCCTTGCAATCTCCAGAATGAATCCCGACTTTCCTGACTGAGCACTCTGCTCCAACCTTTAGAGACTTGAGCTGAGTATAGGTTAACTTCATAGGGGAAACATTTTTGAAAGCTGGAGAACTCCTTTAAGGGGCTAGGCAAAAAAATTGGAATTGGAACAAAACACATCTATGACAATGAAATAAAAAACATCTCTGCTTATAAGGTCATCTTTAAAAACGATATGACAATAAGAGTCAAAAAGACCACTATTTGAAATACAATGTTTAGACATGTTTTCACATACTTTGCATTCATCTTGTTAAGATTGAACCTGTTTTACTACTACTAAAAAATATCGGAAATACAAGAAAAAAAATACATGGACACTTACCTATACTTGTGGTGGGCTTGCCCTCTGGTTGACTCTCTACAACTACCCCCCAATATAACATGATATTGATATCACCTAAACATTGCAATATGCTTCCAAATCCCACATACATATCTTTATCCAGTAAGTCATCCTTTTATTGTGATATTACCCCTCGGTCCACTTGATACACTCTCAAGTTCTCTGCATTTTGTGTATAGAAACCATGTCTCCTATTATACTAGTTATGTTTCAATCACCTGTCAACACCAGACTTGCTTCTTCTTTTTCATAACTTGTTGTTTATGGTTCTTCTATTGGTACTGTGCCTACTGTAATGGTACATTTATTTATTTCTTCATTACTTAATTACCCCCATTTTATTGTCTACTGGCATACATCTAGTCCATGTTTGATTTTATAATTTATTTTCAATAAAAACAAAACAACAATGAATGACCTTGTTTCAAACAGATGACTTCAGGTACATTACAATGCTCAGTAGAACACACTGTATAGTTAGACACAACTAAAATAGTCTTTGCATAAAAGGCAACAGTATGCGGTATGTCTACATACACATGTACAACATTCTCACTACTTTTCTATGATATTGAAGCAGATATTATTGTGTCCTATATCGCTCACCTCCTAAGTCATGCCTAGTTTGGTCCTTATGTCCATGTTGCCCTAAGCCTATAAATGGGTAATTTTTTAAAGTAGCATTTGCAGGCAGTGTCACCAGTGTCACCAGTGTCAACAGTTCATGGGAAGATGAGAAGAATCACAGAATTCTGTGACATAATCTGGTGATAATAACACAGCAGGTTGTCTAAGGTGGCAGCCCTTCTGGGGCACATCTGTCCTCATGGTTCACACTAATAAAGTCTCACTTTTAAAAAAAATATGCAAATGGTGTCACCTCGTCCAAGGATGTCAGCCTCATTAAAAGGTGTACATTGTTTGGTGTGTGATACAGTATCTGTTTTCCTGCTCCCATATTCAGAGTCACAAGATCACTAATGGGCATTATCCTTTAACTCTTTATCTTCTGAACTTGATTAGCGCAGACTATCTATGTATCAAATGTTTACATTTTGCATAAATGATTATTTACATGATCAATGAGTGCTTAATGGATAGTCATTCAGCGATTATCGTACACACTCGCTCATTAGGGTTCGAATCTGACCGGTAAGCTATAGAGTCAGTTTTGTAAGAACATCTATTGCCTGGAAGGAATTTTCACAGCTTCTTACAGTGTCCTTGAGCTAAATCGAGAAGTGAGGTCACAGTGGGTGAATGATAATTTCATTGAACTAAGAAGTTTTTAACATAAAAATTGTGTCGCTGCACAGAAAAATGGAAGAGAATTACAGAATAATCAAACTATGTGCAGAGCAGCTCCCTACAAGCCTGGAAAAGACAAGGCATGTCTTTTAGCAAGGTAAGGATAGGACACTTGATAACAATATGATGTGCAGCTATTTTTATGTTACACATAAGACAAGTAATTTATTTTAAAAAAAAAATCTAATTAATATAAAGAGATTTTCCAGTCTTGTCTTTTCCAATGACTAGGATCAGTGTATCACTATATTCTGCCTTGTAGGCAAATTTCTGTTTTGATATATAATGTCACCTTTTTATTGTGATTTAAGTCAAGTCTTGATGATGTCTTTTTCACAAGAGAAGTGTGAAAAGATAGTGGTCACATTACTATCAAATTCTCCTTCATCTTTTTGTTGCATGTATCAGGCAGATGGTAAGACAGATAATCTAGATAGACCCTAATGGCTTTTACTAAATAATGGTACTAAATTTTACCTTTGCATCATCCTGCAGTACTAATTAGTACTACCACAGTGGTTTACATTTTAATACCGCACTATAAAGGTGTAGTAGTTATGTTTGCTAACTAGTTGAATACAGAGAAGCAAGGGGACCCTAGAGCAGATATAAAATTGTGCCTCCTATTATAGTAAAAAGCCTGGTTTAGCCCCATCACTTTATTTGCTGACAGTGCAGTTCCCTGGATATGAAGTCCTGCACTGTTTACTATCAGAAGTAAAAGGAATGCTACCCACCAGGGCTTAGCTCTCCTCTTTCCAATGGCCTGATAGCAACCTCATTGGGGGAAATTTATCAAAAACTGTGCAGAGGATAAAGTGCCCAGTTACCCATCGCAACCAATAGGATTGCTTCTTTCCTTTTTCAGAGGTCTCTTTAAAAATGAAAGAAGCGATCTGATTGGTTGCTATGGGTAACTGGGCAACTTTTCTCTGCACAGGTTTTGACAAGTCTCCCCCAATATTGTCTTTTTCTATATTATGTAAGAGCCACACATGTTATAGAAAATCAGCTACCAAGATTTTTTTGACAGCTCTACCTGAAAATGGAGAATTCTCTGGGCTTAAATGGCCATACACTGTAATGGTGTTCTCCTTAAGGAGAAGTCTTACGTCTTTGAACCAAGTTGACAGGCCTCCTACTCCAGCATCACTCACCCTGCTCTGTACTGATGATGGGCAATCACCCTGAAACAACTGTCTGCAGATAGTTATTATTTCCCTCTTAGAGATTTCTGGCTGGCATAAATACTTTTTTTTAAAACTATTTAGTTGAACTAATGTTTAACCCCTTAAGGATCGGGGTTTTTCCGTTTTTGCATTTTCAATTTTTCCTACTTACCTTTAAAAAATCATAACTCTTTCAATCTTTCACCTAAAAACCATATGATGGCTTATTTTTTGTGCCACCAATTCTACTTTGTAATTACGTCAGTCATTTTACCCAAAAATCTACAGCGAAACGGAAAAAAAAAATCATTGTGAGACAAAATTGAAAAAAAAACGCCATTTTGTAAATTTTGGGGGCTTCCGTTTCTGCACAGTACATTTTTCGGTAAAAATGACACCTTCTTTTTATTCTGTAGGTCCATACGGTTAAAATGATACCCTACTTATATAGGTTGGATATTGTCGTACTTCTGGAAAAAAATCAAAACTACATGAAGGAAAATGTATACGTTTAAAATTGTCATCTTCTGACCCCTATAACTTTTTTATTTTTCCGCGTATGGGGCAGTGTGAGGGCTAATTTTTTGCGTCATGATCGGAAGTTTTTAGCGGTACCATTGCATTGATAGGACTTATTGATAGCTTTTCATTCATTTTTTCATGATATAAAAAGTGACCAAAAATGCACTGTTTTGGACTTTGGAATTTCTTTGCGCGCACGCCATTGACCGTGCAGTTTAATTAATTATATATTTTTATAATTCGGACATTTCCACATGCGGCACACACCACATATGTTTATTTTTATTTACACTGGGTTTTTTTTATGGGAAAAGGGGGGTGATTCAAACTTTTAATAGGGGAGGGGTTAAATAATCTTTATTCACTTTTCTTTCACTTTTTTTTTTGCAGTGTTATAGCTCCCATAGGGGGCTATAACACTGCACACACTGATCTTTCACATTGATCAGTGGTTTCTCATAAGAAACCAGTGATCGATGATTCTGCCGCTTGACTTCTCATGCCTGGATCTCAGGCACTGAGCAGTCATTCGGCGATCGGACAGCAAGGAGGCAGGTAGGGACCCTCCGGCTGTCATGTAAGCTGTTTGGGATGCCGCGATTTCACCGCAGCTATCCCGAACAGCCCACTGAGCTAACCGGCATGGTTTCACTTTCATTTTAGACGCGGCGTTCAACTTTGAACGCTGCGTCTAAAGGGTTAATAGCGCGTGGCAGCGCGATCAATGCCGCGCGCTATTAGCCACGGGTCCCCGCGTTATAGATCGGGAGCTGACTCAGGGCGTACAGGTACGCCCTGGGTCCTTAACAGGTTAAGGAAAGCTACCTGAAAAGAAGACATAATTGAGCTGCTTTGTCTTTATATGCATATCTTTTCTTTCTGGAGTTAAATTGTAATGTCCGTTTGTCTGTGTTTTGCATTTTTCTGCTTTGGCTCCTGTTCAGACATTAGGTTTGTGCCTGAACAGTTTCTGTACTTATTCTCCCTGGTTTGGGAGAACTTAACCCATCAGCATTGGGAGGAAATATAAGGCCTCTTCAGGTGCTGGTCTGGATGGTTAATAACACCTGTTACTCTAACCATGTTTACATTATATTCACTATTCATGTATCCAGAGTTTCAAGAATGGTTATCTGTCGTGTCTGATTTCTAGATTTTAGCCTGCTTTGTTTTAGTACCTTTGTCTGGTTTTAGTATTTTTATATTGTTCGTTCTGCATATGCTTTGTGTTTTCCGAGACCATATTCACACTGTGAGTTTGTCAGTCCTGTTTTGACCTTGTTTGATCCTAGATCTCCTAGGATACATTCCTGTTCTGAGCTGCCTTGTGATAATCTGTCTATCTAGGAGTGAGTTAGTCTTATGTATGTCCTGTGTTTGCTTGTATTTAGGATTTATGTTTCCTCCTAGGCTAGTATCCTGTTCACAGTGGAGTGTGCCCCCTAGCTAGGAGCCTCTTTGGCTTTAGTATTGATGTCCCTCCATGTTTGGAGTGGGGTGTCCAGTGTGTTTCTTGTTCGGAGTCCAGTGTGAACAGTCCTCTTGATATCCTGACCTGTTTAGCGTTCTAACAGTCAGTTGACCTGTTCATCCACTGCATCTCCTGGTTTTGTCTGCTGAATACTTATCCTCATATCTAGTCTTGATAATATTATCATATCTGCCATTAATCTTGATCCATTTTTTTTCTACTGTTTGCTAGTATGCTATATCCTGCCTGGTAAATCTATTGGTAGCTTTGTAGTATTCCCATTATGTTACTGACTTGTTTCCCGATATATAAAGTTTGGCTTAGTTTGTTTGACTCTTACGCCCATGCACTTTACATAAATACAGTCTCCCATCTACATACTTTCCATAAGGGTTATAGCTGTAACTGTCTTACCCTAGACGGCTTGGAAGTGGATCCTCTGACCTGCGTGGACAATTGCTGAACTGCACCAGGGAGCAGAGTCTAAGGTGTCACTGGTTTTCACCAGAGTCCACCGCAAAGCGGATGGTCTTGCTGTGGCAGGTGGCACCCAGGCCGCTACTTCTGGCATGATTTGTCCACACAGGATGCCCAAATGAACTTGGCATGGAGAAGAAGCGTAGTCGGATTTAGCATGGGTCAGAAGGCTGGCAGCAAAGAAGCGTAGTTGGGTCACAGGCACAAGGTCAGGAGGCAGGCGGCAAAGGAGCAAAGTCGGGTCACAGGCACAAGGTCAAGAGGCAGACGGCAAAGGAGAAAAGTCAGGTCACAAGCTGGAGGTCAAAAACACTTATATGGCACAAACTCAGAAACGCTTTCTCTAGGGCACTAAGCACAAAGATCCAGCACCCTAATAGGGAGGTGCCGGACTAAGATAGTGTCCGTCCAGTGATCAACCAATTATGGGCCTACTGGCCCTTTAAATTTCGCAATGCCGGCGTGCGTGCACCCTAACGGCAGGGGATGCGTGCGCTGAAAAAGCAGAACAGAAGAAGAGCCGGGAGCAGAGAGAGGTGAGGGGTCGCCTGGGGGCTCGCATGCGGGCGCGCCCCACATAGCAAGTCCAGGAGCCGCCGCAGGGACTAGAACGGCCAGAGCATTGCCGCTAGCAATGCCTGGGACATGCATGTGGGCGAGTCCCGGACCAGGCAGAGACAGGAGAGGGGGAGCGCTTTCGGCCAACTTTCTGAGAAAGTGATTAATGACCAAGGGCTTAAGCAGAGAGACATGGAAAGAATTTGGAATGCGAAGTGGAAGGCAGACATCTGTTGAAAGAGAAAGCGTATATATTTGGAGGAGAGCCAGACCTTGTCACCAGGAGAAAAATATGGAGGAGGTCTTCTTCTCTTGTCCCCTTAAGACTTCATTTGGGAGGAAGCGGATAACAACGACCATCGAGTCTCTTGCCAGATGGACACAACATTTCTGATTAAAGTATCCACGGCTGGTACTCCAGAGGACTCTGGTAGAGGAAGGGGTGGACGAGAATGAAGACCATAGACTACAAAAAGGAGAAGTCTTCCTGGATTCAGAATTTCTATGATTGTAAGAAAATTCAGCCCAAGGCAGATCAGCCCAAGTGTCCTGTTGGGCAGAAACAAAATGTCACAGGTAGCCCTCCAGGACCTGATTAACTCTCTCCACTTGCCCATTGGATTGAGGGTGGTAGGTGGAAGAAAATTCCAGATTCATTTTTATACGAGAACAAAGGGCAAGCCAGAATTTGGAAACAAATTGCACCCCACGATCCGAGACAATGTGGAAAGGAAGACAATGTAGATGAAAAATCTTTTGGAGAAAATGTTCACTAACTGAGGAGCTGAAAGAAGTCCAGGCAAGGGAATAAACTGTGCCATCTTTGAAAACCGATCAACGACACCCAGATTGCGGTATTATTACTGAAAGGAGGAAGATCGGTGATAAAATCCATTGCTATATGAGTCCAAGGGGCATCCGGAATAGGCAAGGGCTGCAAGAGTCCTGCAGGTCTCAACCAAGGAGTCTTGTCACGAGCACAGGTGGTACAAGAACTGATAAAATCCGTGACATCTTGCTTGAGATGCTGCCACCAATAGTGTCGAGAGATTAACTGAAAAAATTTATTGATCCCAGAATGACCAGCCAGCAACGAGGAGTTTCCCCAACAGAGGACATGACATCTGAGACAAGGAGGTACGAACGTCTTCTCAGGTGGAACTTGAAGAAGAGAAGCTGGAGCTGCTGTAATAAGGCATTAAGGTTGAATGATATGATAAGGAGTAATATCCTGACAAACAACATCTGAGGAACTGGAAAGAGCATCGGCTCTAACATTTTTTTCTGCAGGATGAAAATGAATGAAGAAGTTGAATAGGGAGAAGAAGAGCGACCATATTGCTTGACTGGGATTCAAGTGTTGAGCTGATTGAAGATGTAAAAGGTTTTTGTGATCAGTATAGATGTTGATAGGATGTGTGGAGCCCTCTGAAAGATGACACCATTCTTCTAAGGCACGTTTAATGGCGAGAAGTTCCCAGTCACCAATAGAAAAGTTTCTCTCCGCAGGAGAAAAGGTCTTGGAAAAGTAGTCATAAGTAATGTTTTTTCCTTTAGAGGACTTTTGGGTGAGAACTGCGCCAGCTCCTACTGAAGATTCATCTACTTCCAAACAGAACTGTTTTCCAGGATCAGGTGTACAGAGAAGAGGTGCAGATGTGAAGGCCTCTTCAGCCTTTGGAGTCCAGATTTTGCTGTTATTATTCTTTTTGAAAAGGGCAACAATTGGGGCAACCAGAGGAGAAAAATGAGGAACGAACTGACGGTAGTAGTTGGCAAACCCCCCAAAAAACGCTGAATAGCCCAAAGACCAGAAGGCCGTGGCCAGTCCATAACAGCGGAAAGCTTAGCTGGATCCATCAGAAGACCTTGATGGAAGACAATGTAACCCAAAAAAGGAAGGCTCGTTCTCTCAAAGAGACATTTCTCCAGCTTGGCAAATAGACGATTCTCCCATAGACGCTGCAGGACTTGGCGGACATGAACACGATGAAGTTTTAGATTGGAAGAGAAGACCAGGATATCATCCAGATAGACCACCACACAGGAATACAATAAATATAGAAAGATGTCATTAACAAATTCTTGGAAGACTGCTGGGGCATTGCAGTTGTCACGATTCGGCAGGCTGATGGTGGATCCTCTGTGTCAGAGAGGGATTGGCGTGGACCGTACCGGTGGACCGATTCTAAGTTGCTACTGGTTTTCACCAGAGCCCGCCGCAAAGCGGGATGGTTTTGCTGTGGCGGTAGCAACCAGGTCGTGTCCACCGGTAGCGGCTCAACCTCACTGATTGCTGAGACTGGCGTGGTACAGGAGGACTAGACAGAGGCGAGGTCAGACGTAGCAGAAGGTCAGGGCAGGCGGCAAGGTTCGAAGTTAAGGGCAACGGCAGAAGGTCTGGTAACACTGGTAAGGGCACTCACAAAACGCTTTCAATAGGCACTGAGGCAACAAGATCCGTCAAGGACAGGAAGGGGAAGTGGGTTTATATACAGGTGGAGCAGGCAAGCTAATTGACACTGATTGGGCCAGGCACCAATTTGTGGTGCACTGGCCCTTTAAATCTTAGAGGGCCGGCACGCGCGCACCCTAGAGAGCGGAGCCGCGCGCCAGGAGGTGACAGCCGGGTAGATTGGGATGCGACCCGCGGTCGGGCGCTCGGCGTAACAGCAGTGACTAAAAGGCATCACTAGGTACTCAAAATGGCCATCACGGATGTTAAAAGCCATTTTCCAGTCATCACCCTCATGAATGTGAATTAAATTGTATGCTCCAAGGAGGTCTAATTTAGTGGAGTTCTGAGATCAAGGGCAAAGGGTAGAGATTTTTAATAGTAATTTTACTAAGTCCTGGATAGTCAATGCAAGGACGAAGAGAATCATCCTTTTTCCCTACAAGGAAGAATCCAGCTCCGGCTGGAGAGGTGGATTACCAGATAAATCCCTTCTGAAGGTTTTCTTAAATATATTTTTCCATCTCAGGAACAGAAAATGGATAAATTCTTCCCCGAGGAGGTGTAGTACCCGGTTGAAGATCAAGGGGACAATCGTAAGGACAATGTGGTGGAAGAATCTCAGCTTGTATTTTTGCAGAATACATCAGCAAAGTCACGAAAAGGGGAAGGAATACTCGACTTAATTAGTGGTGATGAAATTGTCTTAGGCAGACAGGACTCCAGACAATGACCGTGACAGTAAGTTCCCCAGCGAAAAACTTCTCCAAAATTTAAATCAAATTGAGGAGAATGACGCTGAAGCCAAGAAAGTCCAAGAAGATGTTCGGAAGTAGAATGTGGAAGTACAAAGAACTGTATCTTTTCCTCTAGTCAGATGTAGCATGGGTCAGAAGGCTGGCAGCAAAGATGCGTAGTCGGGTCACAGGCACAAGGTCAGGAGGCAGGTGGCAAAGGAACAAAGTCGGGTCACAGGCACAAGGTCAGGAGGCAGGCGGCAAAGGAGCAAAGTCGGGTCACAGGCACAAGGTCAGGAGGCAGGCGGCAAAGGAGCAAAGTCAATTCACAAGTTGGAGGTCAAAAACACTAATATGGCACAAACTTGGAAACTCTTTCTCTAGGGCACTAAGCACAAAGATCCGGCACCCTATTAAAGAGGTGACGGACTAAGATAAAGTCCGCCCAGCGATCAATCAATTATGGGCGTACAGGCTCTTTAAATTTAGAAATGGTGGCACGCGCACACCCTAAGGGCAGGGGATGTGTCAGTGAAGCAGAACAGAAGAAGAGCCGGGAGCAGAGAGAGGTGAGGAGACACCCAGGGCTCACATTCGGGTGCGTCTCTCATAGCGAGTCCCAGAGCCGCCACAGGCACTAGATGGGGAGCGCTCACAGCTGGACAGAATGGCCGGAGCAATGCATCTAGCAATGCCCGGGACACGCTTGTGAGCGTGTCCGAGTCCCAGGGCACTGCGAGTCCTGGGACAGGCAGAGACAGGAGAGGGGGAGCGCTTTCGGCCAGGATGGACGGCCAAAGCTCTGCCCCTAACAATAGCTAAATCCTTATGTGGAAGAATATGGTGGTAGTAGAAACTAAGACCAGTAATATCAAATGATAAATTACAAATCATACATGGTAAGCTTATTCTTCTGAACAAGACAAAAGCATGCTCACATTCTCCAACCACATAACTTGTATTTTCTTATTTCAGGAATATTCCAAGTTTAAACATGTATCCACTATGCATATCTTTAAAGACTGAGCCCAAATTGCCCAGATGCAATTGGAGCTGCTGAATATAGTCAAGCATTGTATATGGTGGTCTCTGGCAGCTCCATAGAAAATGAATGCAGCAGCGGCATGCATGCACAACTATCTGCTCTATTCCGAAGTGTGACTCGGGC